>NW_026068278.1:306289-355411 GCF_014885135.2 Alexandromys fortis | reverse complement strand
TTTTTTTTCAGTCACCATTGTCTTGTTAAACAAAGTTCTGTTCTCTTCCTGTAGAACTTTAAACTGATTCTTGAGAATATCATTCTCATGCTTAATCGTTTGTAGATGTTCAACCTCTGCCTTAAGAATCCTGGATTCGTTTCTTAAATACTCTATCAGACTTTTGTTGTCAAACCACTTAATACCAAGGAAAACTACTAATCCTAGAAGGATCCATAGATGTGGGGTGCTAGACACCTCTTTTAGGATCTCCCACATGGCACACTCAAAAAGACTGTTAAAATCCTGAATAGTTATATTCTCAGACATTTTATTTATAAAAGGAAAAAAAATTACCTGCAATGACTGGTTCCTGCCAGAGGTGGGGAAAGAGTCCACTTGAGTCCACCTGGAGAGCCGGTCTGAAACAACTCAAAACCAAAATTTAAAGAGGAGAGATGGCTCAGTGGTTAAGAGCACTGGCTGCTCTTCTAGAGGTTCTGAGTTCAATTCCCAGCCACCACATGGTGGCTCACAACCACCTGTAATGAGATCTGGCGCCCTCATCTGGTGTGAAGGTGACCATGCAGTCAAAACACTGTATATATAATAAATAAACCTTAAAAAAAATATTCAAAGTGACCCCTTCCTCTGTTGCGGTTTGTGTTGTAAAACCACAAATATTTAAGCTTCTGTGTTCAGCTCCAAACATCAAGGCAGGGAGGGAGGGGCTAACTCCTCTGGCGCTGCAAGTGGGCAAGTGGCACAAAGGGCTGGCTGCGGACAGCTCAGGACCCACGGCGGCGGCCTCGGCGCTGCCCTGGCCGGGCCTAGGGCAGGCCGGCGAGTGACCGGGCCGGCACTGCGGCAACTGCGACCGCCCAGGACCTGCTTTGGGCACAGTGGGCTACAGGGCAGGGGCAAATGTGCCCGAACGTTGGACGCCAAAATGAAGTGGCAGCTTAGATTAATGTAGACAAATTGTGTAGGTATTTGCACAACTTTAATGAAAACAAGACACACGAAACCAAGGTTCCAGCAAAGTACAAGAAGCAGGAAGGGAAGCGCGTCTTCTGTGCGCCCAATTTATCAGTAAACAGTCACCCGAGGTGAGCCTGCCCCCAATGGGCAGGCTTATGCCTACAAACTTTGCTTCTTACTACATGGAAACTCAGCAGATACCCAAGAAATATTAATTATGTCCGTTTCTAACAAATTAATGAACCATAAAAATTTGTGGTTATTGTCATTCTCCCCCTCTAGAAATCCTACAATTGTGTTATAGGCCTAGGAGGCCCAGTAAACATACCCCCTCCTCTTAAGCACCCTTACCGATAGGGAATACTAAATCCCCATCCACTGTTCAACCAGTATCTTCTATTTTTCTTCCTGGTACCTCTTTATTGAGGAGTCCCCATATAATAACAAAGACTATCAAGGGCCCTGCAATTGTCTCACTAATCCAGCACAACAATACAAAAAATGATCATGCACATTTTATTCTGTGCACTTCTCCACTAAGGAATCTCATAAAAGCCCTTGCCAGTACTACACTGCACTATACAGTGTCAGGCCCAATTAGTTAAGATTCTCTACAGTTGTATTTTCACCAGTCATTGATCCTTCAGTTGCCTGATATGGCAAGAAAAAGCAAGTAGTAAAGTTTCATTTCCTCCTGGCCCCTGGGTTCTTCTCCAAACTTAGACATTAGCCTTTACACTGCACAAATTCTATTGTGTTTCTGCATTTCAAATATTCCAATGTCCTGTTTCAACCTGTCCTGATGCCACTTGAAGGCTAAAATAAACCATTTCATGACCTAGTTAATACTCATTTTACTCTTAGCACCCCTAAAAACCATTCACCTCATTACGTCTCTACTTCTTCTTCCAGACGCACTCTCTCTCTCACCCCCTCTCTCTGTCTATCTGATTTTGTATTGGTCCCAAGCTGAATTTATTATCATGGTAACTGCAGTGTAGCACCTGAAATAATTTGTATTACACCTTCATCATCATTATTTTTACTGAGGGTTGTCTTGACTACCCCCTGCATATCACATTAAGGAAAAGCTTCTTTAAACCATTTAGTTATACAGTAAGTACTATTTTTCTTTCTTTTAAAGAATTGTATACTCTGCTTGTATACAGTTAAATATGATCACATCTCTATGCTATTTCTATTCAGCTTCCTTCCATATCCTCCCCTATGTAAGTTTCTCACCACTTCATGGCAAGTAGGAGGTCAGTTAATGTTGGCCATATGTGCATGTGTATGGAGACAAACATTGTAACATAGGAAACTACCAATGACTACAGTCTCAGATGAGAAGCATTCTTCCTTTCCAGAAATGGTCTACATCCAACAGCTCCTCAGTAAGAGGTAATTTCTAAAAATAATCTCCACTATGGTTTAGGCAGACTTGGTCTTATGTAGGGCTTACACACAAAACAGCAGCCATTATGAGTTCATGAATGTGATCACCATGTCACATCCAGTACACAGGATTTCACAGCACTGCTCCCCCTTCTATACTCTTTTTGCTTCCTTTTCCTCTGTGTTTATTCCGCCTAGGAGGAACATGAATGACACTAGAAATTTGTGTGTCAAACAGTAGAATAGAGATTGATGGGGGAGGACCACTGACTGTTTTGATCATTTTAGAACATAGATTATGTGTTTGGTGTTCTCACTTATGTTTTGTAGATTTGGGAGCTAGAATGAAAACCCTATGAATGGAAGACATCTTATGTGAGAAACAAATAGTACCAAAGGCAGGGTTATACTGATGATGTGAAAGCAAAAGTGAGGTGTGCTGAGAGAAAGGGGATGAGTAGTGAGGAAACAAGAGAATTTAAGAAAATGTTAACAACTGATAAAAAGCAAGGTCATCCTAAAACTTAATCAAAATCCCAGGATATGCTAATTATATTAATTGGATGAAATAAAAACCAGGCTAAAACAACATAAAAGCAGTCATGAGTTGCCTGGTGTAAACATGAAGAAGATGATAGAGAATTTAAATGAATCAAAGAGAGAACATAAGGATGCAAAAACTGAGTTAGATGAAAATATAACCATGTAACTGCAAAGTGATAGTGAAACACTAACAAGACTTGTCTCATTTCTAAGTATCCTGTTGCCTGCAAACAGCATTGTCTCAGAAATAATTAAAACTGAGAAAATTCCCAAGTATTCTCATAACAGACAAGGAGTTCTGCAAAGATCACATTGCAGGTTTCACTCTATCTAAGAGACACATCAGGGAGTAGAAATGTCCAGCATAGACAATGGGGAAGGATGAGCTTGTGTATAGAAACAGAGATATGTTTCAAACTGTTTAGTTATACATTTATCCAATGGAGACATATTTCATGGAAATAAAGCAAGTTCTGTGCAGTTACACAAAAGAGAAAAATGAGTGATGAATCCTTAACCAGGAAAGGATCAATACTGACCTTCAATACTGTGTCAATTTCTATAAATGTCATCATTGTCTTTGATGACTATTATCTGCTCTGAGAAATGCTTTCCCATGAGATCCAACTCCAGTGCTTCCTATAGCAGGAAGACATAAAATAAATCTTCTCTGTGCCCAGGAACACCAGCACTGCCCGGATCCTGCAGCTCTGGCAATGGAGTCCAGCCCTGAATTCCCAGGTCCTCCCATTCAGTGATTAGCACTAAAAACAGGCCACTCACCATGGACTTGAGTCTTAGTTCACTTTTTCTTGTCTTTATTTTAAAAGGTAATTTGTAGAGATGAGACCTTGTGTCACATGTGTGCATGAGAATGAAAAAATGGATTTTTTTTTTCAGTTTTATGATCAGATTTCTCTGTGCTTTCAGGTGTCTAGTGAGAGGTGCAGTTGGGGAGTCTTAGGTAAGCCTGAAAAGCTCCCGAGACTCTGTGGTTCCACCTTCATTATCCATGACATGAACAGGGTTCTGCCCAGACATGGATAAGGGGCTGGAGTGGTTTGCATGCATTAGTGGGTGGTAGTAGTTTCATCTGATCCATGAAGATCTGATTCACCATCTCCAGAGACAGGGACAAGAACACTCTGTACCTGGAAATAGGTAGTCTGAGGTCTGAGGACGCAGCCATGCATTACTGGGCAAAGTACACAGTTAGTGAATAGCACTGTGAGCTCAGATGCAAACCTCCCTGAAGGAACCTAAGAACCAGCAGGGGGCACTAAGAGCACACAGAGTTCTGGGTCACTGTAGAGCCTGGTGTGAGAGGCATAAAAGGCCTCTCTTTGTTTGTGCTGCTTCTCCAAATCAAAATCAGGAATTCTCTCTACAGGTGTGGTGTGTAGTAATCTTTAAAGTGTCCAAATGTTTATTTAATTTTTTTTCAGTTTTGTGTTTTTGTATTTATTTTATTCAGTTTATTTTATAAAGTTGTTTCTATACATGTACTTGTTATACTGTTTTTCTTCCTCTCTCCCCCTTCCTCATATATATGTGTATTTGTGTACATTTTGATATGTGATTTATTCACCTATAAATCAGCACCTTATTTTAAAGACAAGTTATATCAAATGGCCTTGTTACCAGAGGCTGTTTGTTCATTTCCCAGCCTCCCAGCCTCCCAAAATAATCACACAGAAACTATATTATTTAAATCACTGCTTGGCCAAACATTTAAGCATATTGATAGTTGTCTGTTATATCTTTGGTTAAACAACCATTTCTATTTATATTTTACCACATTGCTCATGTCCTCCATACTGACAAGATTTCAGCTGGTGGCTCATGTCTTTCTCCTTTGGCAGCTACCTGGAGTCTCACTGACTCTGCCTACTCTCGATTTCATCCTGGCTATATTCTCTTAAACCATTGGCCAATTGCACTTTCTTTATTAACCAATAAAAGCAACACATAGACAGAAAGACTTCCTACACCATGCATGGCCGGCATATCACAAATGTCTAGAATGATTGATCAGTGAGTCTCAGTGATTATGCTGTCTCCACATCCCATGAATGGGAAAACTTGTTGGCTGCTGCACAGCTTTTTTTGTAGCCTTGAAGGCTTGAGCTCCTAGTTAAGATCCCAGTAGAAGATTCAGCTTCAGCAAGAACCTGAACTGCAGAGCTATTTTTACTGCCCCATTTAATTTGCATTTTAAATTTAGGGTGTACTCAGACATGAAGAAAATAAAAACTATCATATAAGGCAGACCTGATTCTATGGTGAACAGCATCAGATCTGAAAGAAACTAAAAAAATAGGAGATTGTACACGCTAGATTCAGTTCAGGGCAGTTCATAACCACATGTGAGTCCAGAGGATCCTGTGACCTCTCTCGGTCTCCATGATTAATAAATCATCCACACATAATCACATATGCATAACTCAAAATAATGTATTTGCCTGGTGGTGGTGGTGCACATCTTTAATTCCAGCACTCAGAAGGCAGAGGCAGGTGGATCATTTGAGTTCGAGGACAGCCTGATCTGCAGAGCCAGTTTCAGGACAGCTAGGACTGTTACACAGAGAAACCCTGTCTGAAAAAAAAAAAAAAAAAAAAAAACAAAAAAAAGTATTAAAAGAAATACTCATCTAGTGTTGAAAGTTAATTTGATGGAAGAGTTCTTGTGTAGTATAAACGCTGTTTTGATTCAAAATGAAACATTTCAAGAATTAATCCCTCATTTTGATTAATAAGTGCTGTGTTTGATTCATCACTACTCTGTGTTGAATGTTAGAACACCTTTTCTCATGTAAAGAACTGTCTCATTTTTCTTCTCAAGGACAATTCATCTCAATCACTTCTCTGAGATTTCAGTCCACAGGACAACACATAGCTCAGGGAACATAGGGTCATCCAGAGTAGGATGCAGGAGAGAGAGGGTACTGGGATGTACGAATACTATCAAGCTAAATTATGAATGAACATGATATTTTAAGTAGAAAAAATGATATTCCAATAATATGTTGACATACATATATGTTTGCTCTAGTATATATGTCTTTGTGTAGGTTTGTCTCTGTTGTTATATGTCTGTCTGTGTTTATGTCTGGGAGTTTGTGTTTGCTTAAGAAAGCACATTTTCTTATACTATGTTAATAGTTGGCATTACTGAGGTTATTAGAGCATCCTCAGGTCCCAGTGCCCAGCTCAGGTGCCAGGTGCCCTGGGAGACTTAAAGGATTGACTTCACAGTCGGGGCCTCCCTTCCCATTATAAAGGCCCACATAATATCAAAGGGAGTAAAACTTTAAAGATGCCCTGCTGGAGTGGGCATGGCTTGATTCGAGGAAATATGGCACTGTGGAGGGTAGGCTTTGAGGTTTTCTTTGCTCAGGATGCTGCCCAGTCTGTCAGTTGACTTCTTGTTCCTTGCAAGATGTTGGACTCTCAGCTATTCCTCCAGCACCATGACTTCCTGCATGCTGACATTCTTCCTGCCATGATGAGAATGGTCTGAACTGGAGCTGCAGGAAAGACCCCTAAATTATATGGCTTCCTTATAACAGCTGTTTTGGTCATGGTGTCTTTTCACAGAAATGGAAAAGTGACTCAGAAAATATCTCTGAAATAACTAAGGACAAAAATATTTGAATAAGTGGATTTATACATAGTTCCCCAATATAATATAAGAAATGTGCATTTATTTCTGAGATACTCCTTCCCAGATTATTGTAACCACAATGAAAATATCAAAAAACACAAAATGAAACATACTAAGCATAATGTCTGAAAAAATGTTTATAACCCTGAAGCATTAAAACACACAGGGAAGATTGAACTCATACTGTATATGATGATCAGGGCTTTCACAGAATGTCTGTCTACTTAAAGTGAAGAGCAGTTTCTACCACTGCAACTCACAGTAAAAAGTGAAAAGACTATGCATAAAGAAACATGGGGCACAAATTGTGACATCTCTATTGCCAAGTTAGACAGTCATTTCCTGAGTCTTGAATAAATAGGTTGGTTCCAGCTCTGCACTTCTCTTCCCTAGTGATTTGCAATAACAAGACACAAGAAAGGACACTAAAACTCTTGTTTTCTATGCCTTGACTATCATTCTAGTCACAGGGTTCCCCAAGTTCATATCGGCCTTCTAGTCCACTTCTTATCATCACTAAATGTTCTCTAACTTGTTATTACTTCAGTGAACATAACCCTTAAATCTGGCTGCATACTGTTGCTTTTTATGAAGTGTTGTGAGTAGCGGAACTTCCCATAACATACCAAAGCAGCAATCATATTTAGGAACCCGTGTTTGGCTATAAGCTGAGGAGAGTGACAGAGAAAGATAAAAAAAAGTACATGGATAGACTGACATAAATCAAGAGGAATGAAACCTAGTGTTCAGGTAGGATGTTCCTAAGTGAGAAGGTGAAATCTGAGCCTAATAAGATGGAACCTAAATCAGTCCCATAGATTTTCTTACAGATAAACATGGAAAATCACATGTATGAAATGTGTGTGAGCTGCTTCCTTACAAGTTATTTCCTGAGAAATTATAAGAATGAGACAACTACACGGACACCAACAGAAAGAATTTTAAGTAGTTCCTTAAACAGGATTTCTGATCACAAAAAGTACCAATGACACTTAAATTCTCTACTGGACATTACAGAGATACATAAATCCATTGAGAACCTGGAATTCTACTCTGCCTGCACTGAATGAATGTGGACCTAATTAATGTAAACATTTTCATGTTTTGCTTCTAAAGCCTGTACAGTATGACTCTTAACACTTCCTGTTTCTCTGTAATTGGAAATCCAGACAGCCTCACAGCAATATTCCTGATGTTGAATACTCAGTACCTCTATGACACACAAAGCAAATCTTATTTTCCTGGAGGAGAAATTGCAAACATTGCCTTTGCTTCCTTTTATGCTCTCTGGAACCTCCCCCAATGCAAAGCAGTCCTCAAGCTCAGGATGAAATCCAAGGCCAACCTGAGAGGCCCTATCTCCTTCTGACTAGAGCCTCCAACACAGCATGGCTGTTCTGGTGCTGCTCCTCTGCCTGGTGACATTTCCAAGATGTAAGTGTTTCAGGGTTTCAGGAAAGGGACCCAGGTTTTTCATCTATGGGTTATATGACTGATGGTGATGTTGCTTGTCCCTAGGTGCCCTGTCGCAGATACAGCTGAAGGAGTCAGGACCTGACCTGCTGCAGCCATCACAGACCCTGTCACTCACCTGCACTGTCTCTGGGTTTTTATTAACCAGCTATAGTGTAAGCTGGATCCGCCAACCTCCAGGAAAGGGTCTGGAGTGGATGGGAAGAATATGGAGTGATGGAAGCACAACTTATAATTCAGATCTCCAGTCCCAAATCACCATCACCAGGGATACCTCCAATAGCCAAGTTTTCTTAAAACTGAACAGTCTGCAAACTGAAGACACAGCCATGTATTTCTGTGCCAGACACACAGTGAGAGAACTCCAGTGTGAGCCTGTACAAAAACCTCCATATGGAGACACTCACGACCAGTAGGTGGCGTTGGAGACCAACAGGGTCTCCCAAGACCAATATAGGGTCTTTGGACTGGAGAGGGAGGGGGAGAGGAGTGGGGGAATGGGGAGAAGGGTGGGAGGAGGGGAAGGGAAATGGGAGGCTGGGAGGAGGCAGAAACTTTTTTTTCCTTTTCTCAATAAAAAAAAAATAAAAAAAGAAGTTCTAGACTATGCTGTATGAGACTAGGTTTCAATATTAGAATCTGTGTTTTCCTCTTCCAAACACAAATAAGTAAAAAAAAAAAAATCTAGAGGTGTCTTGTCACTGTCATAGTCTAATAAACTTCCTATTCATTAAAAAACTATAACAAATAGCTTTTCCCACAAGCCCTGCAAGCTAAAAATCTGCTTCTTGTTATCAGATAGAATGACATATAACTTTATATGTTTTACATACACACACATATATGTCATACATATTGAAACATTTTCTTATATATGCAGATATTTTAAAAGAGTCAGAAGTTATGACACTTGTTGGATGTTAGGTTCAGTTATAAACTAGAGAACTTTAAAAGAGCTGTAATTTGTTCTCTTTAGTTTTGCATCTGTGATAGAGACCACAACTTCCCTAACTTAACGTCATTTTCACACAACATCCTGGAAACTGAAATATCCATAGTTTCCTTCTACAACAAGAAAGTTCCATAAAAAGATAGAATTGAATATTGCTTTTGACAGATCCTATTTCATGCATTTGAATCTTGGTAAAAATTAGCTTTCCCATCAGACATTTAAGCAGTGGTTCATTAGGCCAAATGAATAGTTATTGTTTGGGCATCTATGTAACTTTAAAATTAACTTTCTCTGTATATTAAAACAGGATATGTTCTTATTAACTTTGGTCAGCTTCCATATAACTCATTATTTGGGATAATCCTTCCAAACTGACTGATTAATCTTCTCACTCTACACTGTGCAAACCATGATCAGACTTCCCTAATTTTACTCTTCCTAAGATGAGTTTCTAAAGTTGCACAGATTAAGTGCTTCTCTTATCCTCTTGATGCCTGGCTATTACTGATAAAGGCCCTCTGACAAGCAAATTTCATGTTGAGAACTGAGCTGTAGCACACATAAAAGAGAAGGTTGCCGCTGCTCATCTGCGCATATGGGAAGCAGCTCAGACGTTCAGAGAGCATACTGTTTTTGCAGGGAAACAGTTTCAGTTTCTGGCAACCACAATTCTAAGTCATACCTACCTGTACGTCTGGAATAACCATGGTCTCTATTTGTCCCCATGTACATTACAGTACTCACACATAAATATACACACATAATTAAAAACACAATATTTCATTATCTCATCCACTGTTGAGAGTTGACCCAATGTGTGTACTCCATAGTTTATATGAAACTTTCATACATATAGAAAATTTCAAAAAGTATTCCTCATGTGGATTAATGAATATTGTTTTTGAAATACCACTGCTCCTTGTAAAAAGGTGAGGACCTTTAATACCTAACATTTTTGTCTCATCCAAGAGATCAGTCTCATTTCTTTCTCAAATATAACTCATTACTATCACTTGTCTGAAATTTGAGTCTAAGGATAGCACATAGCTCTATTGCCCACAAGAACAGACATTTTCCTGCATGCCATCCTCTCCTTTGGTTCTTTCATCTTGGCCAAAGCAAGTGGGCATAGGATATTTCATAGAACAAGCATCTTTGATCAACATAAAAATGGAAACTAAAGCCAATAGATAAGTTGCCTGTATCCAATAATTCAAGACCCATTTACTAAAGGAAAGAAAGAAATCACAGTACTATGAGGATGGAGAGAAATGGGCCTTGTGCCTTGTAAAAGGGAAGATAGTTCTGTGACATTACCATAAAGGAGTTTAGGCAAACCACAAAAATTTTATATAGAAGAACACATGCTCAACATTCTCATTTCTTTGTGAGGATTCAAAGAAAATGACATTTTCAATTAAAATAGATTATTGTACTTCAATGATTATTTCCACATCCCACTGTTATACTTTCTCTCACTGCTGGACTCTCTATAAGTAAAGCCTAATGTGTCAAATCTCACAGAGATACCCATGATTAATTGTGGTTTTCATTATCACATCCATACAATTTTCACTTAATTATTTGCAGTATGGCAAATGTCTATAAATAAAAGTGGGCACAGAAATTACACTGGTTATATTTCTGTGAATTAATTTATTGAATTAATGTGGCCATATAATAATTTGTACATTCAAATATCATCACCCTGCAAAATTTTCAAAAACCTATGAAAATATTATACTGTAAGACAGGGAAAAATATTTATTGTTTCTTTGAAGCCCCTTTCATGATTGGCTCTTATGTTTATTTTAGTGAACATGGGGCATTTTTATTTACAACAGTTATGCTCAATTCATGAGTTCACTGCATTGCTCACTGGCCACTGGTCTTTGTTGCAATTGAACCGACACTGACTGATTTTTTTTCTTTTTCTTTTTCTTTTTTTTTTATTTTATTAAAAATTTACACCTCCTCCCCACTTCCCATTTCCTCGCTTCCCTCCACTCCCCTTCCCCTCCCTCTCCAGTCCAAAAAGCAGTCAGGGTTTCCTGCCCTATGGGAAGTCCAAGGTCATCCCCTCTCCATCCAGGTCTAGGAAGGTGAGCATCCAGACAGACTATGCTCCCACAAAGCCAGAACATGAAGTAGGATCAAAACCCAGTGCCATTGTCCTTGGCTTCTCTGACAGATTTTTTTCCAACTGAAGCAGACTCTCCTAGTCACTGTGTTCTCCATTCCAGTGGATTACTTTTCTCCAAGCTCTCATATTCATCCTCTGTCTTCAGGCATAAGGAATCTGTCTTATACAATATCTTCTTGTATTCCACGGTATTGAAAATAATCACAAAACATGTTTCTATTAAATTTATTTATTAATAAATTTAGTTATTAAATAAATTTAACATATACGTGGAATATAAAACATAAAAATCATACATATTGCTATTGTCCACCTGCAGGACAACCTCCAACTGCTTCATATGCCTGGGCAATGGAGATAACATCTTTAAATCTTCAATGGGAAATCCTAAAATACACACCTGCTGTCCACAACCTGGGGCACTTTGACATGAATCCCTAGGATTTGTCAGAGAATTGCACAGAAATACTTGTATTCAGAATGAATTGGAGAATGTGGATACTGGGTCCTATTTGCAGACATTATCAGAGAAGACCAGGCTGTAAATATTGGGCTGCAATTTGAAGGTTAGGCAATAGTTATTATATTTTCCTGATTCTCAGACAGTTTAGAGACATTCCTGTTTATTCACATGAGACAAAATTATCCAGATAATTTGAAATATAATGTTTGGATTTTCATTGCTAAAATACATTGTTTCTATTAAACATACAAGATATTAAATTTTGTGGTTATAAATTTTGTAACTGCAACCCCCTTACTTTTCTCAACAAGGAAGCTTATGCATGCTTTAAGTTCAGATGCTTTTAATGATTCTTGATTTGTCATCTAAAATATATTTGAAAATGTTAATTTTGCCATGTTTACTTTAATTTTATCATCTTTTCTTCCATGTTTATAAAAATAAAAACTTGTTCTTTTAACACTTTCACAGTGACTGCACCTGTAGCTGCTGCTGTTTCAAAAAGTAATTGTGACTCCACAGTTACTAACCAGTCCATGTCTCAGTCAATCACATCCCAACCTGCCACTTCCACAAAATGTAGTTTGTAAATAAATCTCTAATATTCTATTTACCAGTAAAGACTCAGAAGCCAGAATCTGGGATGGCAACCCACTAGCTCGGAGAGTTGAGGAGCTGACATTTTCTCTTCATCGTGGTCTCAGAATTGAGAGCATCCTACTTCTCCATTAACTCAAAAATGATGGACACAGTCAAAGTCACCTCTTACATCTTCCTGTGCATCTCTGTATGTGTGCAAATATAATTCGGTTCTCAAATCCTTAGTCACCAGTTGCAGGGCCACCTCAGACAAAAGTTTTCTTAAAATGCAACACTCTGCAAACTGAGGACATAGACATGTATTACTGTGACTGACACACAGTGAGGGAAATCAGTGTGAGCCTGCAGAAAGCCCCTCTTCAGAGATACTTGGAAACAAAAGGGGATGCAAAGGACCGACAGGAGTTCTAAGACCATTAGGGGTCACTTCAGAAACATAGATATAGACTATGCTGCATGAACTCTTGCTTTAGTTTTAAAATGTGAGGTTTCTTCTTTCAATCAAAAAATCCAGTCGAGGTCCCTCTCAACTGTTGAAGCCCCTTTGATCTGTGAGTTCCCCTTTAATTAAAGAACCCCTTATGATACCCTATTTGTAGATAGTGTGGGATTACTTCATTTTGTGCACCCCCCTTTATCTGGTATATTCCCCTTCAAAGTTACATTACTCAGATTTTTCAAAAAAGAAAATTATTGAGGTATTATGAGCATATAATAATTTCTGCATACAAATACATTTTGTATCACTATATGAAATCACTATACTATAAGATAATAAAGTATTTATTGCTGTTCTAAAGTTTCTGTCAATATCCCTTCATATGATTATATCCACTAATTTGGGAAATACACACTGACACTAGTTATTTATTCTGAATGAGTTTCCCTGGCATTTTCCCTTAGAAAAATGTTGATAGAATTTTTTTAATGTTAGCAGACACTCTTGGTCTCTGTCTTTTCTGTATTTATGGATTGTTTGTCTCTAGGCTTCCTGGTCAAAATGCCTGTTTCTAAAGGATGGGAAGTCTGTGTTGGGTAACATCTTTGTCTCCCATTGTCTTGAAACTCAGGGGATACTCAAGAACTGTTGATTAATTGTGTTTTAACAGATATAAGAAACATAAAAGATATGCTTGTCATGCTCCCCCTCCCAGGATTCTACAACTGTCTTGGGATGCTTAGTCAATACTGCCCCTACTCCTCACTCAAATTGCCCAGTGCCCGGCTCTCTACCGGACAGATGACCCATATATCCCTAATATATGAGAATACAGAGAATTCTGTATTGACCTTGCAAATCCTTACTGTTCTCTGGGAACCTCCACAAGTACCATCAACCACCTCAGGTCTGTTGCTTCTCTCCCAGAGCCCATATGTCAGCATTTTAGCTGGTGCCATACTGGCTTTGTTATCAAGGTACTTCAGTGTAGTTTGAAATAAAGTGTGGATAAAACTTCATCACCATTTCTTTTTCTATAGCCTACCCTATTTTTTCATATTTAGTAGTATTTTCCTCAAGCATTTTCTTTGGGGATTTATTTTTTAAACAATTCAGCCATTCAATAGGTATTATTTTATCTTCATTTTGAGAAATTGCACACCCTAAATATATACAATTAAATATAATCACATTTATACCCTATTTTCCCTTCCACTCCCTCCCATATAATTCCCAACATAAACCTTTCACAACCTGTTGACCTCTTTAAATCTAGTTGATGCTGCCCATGTGTGCATGGATGTATAGGCAGGCAATGCAGTATAGGAAACCTACCAATGATCACATTATAAAAAAGAGTCTTTCAGTTTTCAAGAAAGATCTATATCCAACAGATCATCAGTAAGAGTGAAGGCCTGGACATAATAAACACGATGGTTTTGACTGACTTGGTCTCAGTTATGCTTACACAGAAAAGAACTGCCATTATGAGTTCCTGAATGTGAGAGCCAGGTCAAATGTAGAAGTCAACAATTCACAATGCTATTCTTTATGTTCAACCTCTTACATTCTTTCCACCTCCCCTTCTCAATGTTCTCTGAGCCTTGGAAGAAAGTGGAACTAGAAATCATTATGTCATACAATATAACAAATATTGAGAAGGAGGAGGACAACCTGTTTCTGTCCAATTTAGAACCTAGATTCTCTGTGTCAGGTGTACTGGCATCTGTTTTGCAGACCTTATAACTAGAACAGGAACCCTAGGAAAGGAAGACATCTTAAGTGAGGGGCAAGGAGAATGAAGCACAGGATAACACTGGTTCTGTGAAAGCAAAAGTTGGCATTGCTAAGGAAAGTTGATGAGTAGGAGGGGAACCAGACACCTGGATAAATGATAACAAGTTCATACTAAAACTTAATCAAAATACTGCTTTGGACAATTGCAGTAATTACGATAAGTAAAAACTATCCTAACCATATAATGACAGTCATGAGTTGCCTGGTGTAAAGATGGAAGAAGATAACAGAGAAGTGGGGAGTTTAAAGGAATCAAGAGAGAACTGAAGAATGTGAAAAAAATGCATTTGCTGCAAATGGAAATAGGTCTCCTTAGCAAGTGCAAAGCAAGAGAGGGAGAGAGAGAGAGAGAGAGAGAGAGAGAGAGAGAGAGAGAGAGAGAGAGAGAAGGGATATCTCACTTACCATCCTCCTATAGCATGAGAAAAGCGTGATCTTAGAAATAAGTAAAACTGACAATGTCGCAAGTGTTCTTACCACAAACAATGAGTCATTGTAATAGCATCTGAATGTTGTGACCTTGTCCAAGAGCCACATCAGGGAGAATCCATTTACAGCCCAGAACGTAGGAAAAACTGTGCTCCCATATAGAAATACACCTGTGTTTGACACATTTAATTTCATATGTGTACTAAGGAGAAATGTCAGTATATATCCACATGTGCTGTGCACACACACACAAAAAGGAACTAACTGGAGTGTTGTGAATTCTTCACAAACAAAATGTGAATCCAAAACAATTCTATTTCAATTTCTGTAATTGTCAGTTGTTTTTGATGCCTTATATCTGTTATGAGCACTGCCTTCCCTCAAGGTTTGAACTCCAGAGCCTGTTATAGCCGGGAAATATGCAAATAAGGCTTCTTTGTGCCAATGAAAACCAGCAGCTCTGACAGAGGAGCCCAGTGCTGAATTTCCTGGTCCTCCCATTAGTGATCACCATTGATCAGAGACCACTCACCATGCACTTGGGGCTCAGTTTGCTTTTCCTTGTCATTGTTTTAAAAGGTAATTCATGGAGATCAGATGCTGTATGCATTTGTGTACATGACGAAGAATAAAATTGGATTCTGTGAGAGTTTTCTAATCAGGAATCTCTGTGTTTGCAGGTGTCCAGTGTGAGGTGCAGCTTGTGCAGTCCGGGAGGAGGTTTGGAGCAACCTGGAAAGTCCCTGAAACTCTCCTATGTGACCTCTGGATTCACCTTCAGTAACTACTGGAGGACGTGGGTCTGCCAAGCTCTAGGGAAGGGCCTGGAGCAGGTAGCATCTATTTATAATAGTAATAACATCAACCACACAGACGATTTGAAGGGCCAATTCATCATCTACAGAGACAATGCCAAGAACACCCTATACCTGAAAATGGGCAGTTTGAAGTCTGAGGACACAGCCACATATTACAGTGCAGAATACACTGTGAGTGAAAGCTACTGTGAGCTCAGACAGAAACCTCCATGCAAGGTGCTCAAGACTAGCAGGTAGCACTGAGCACACAGAGCTCTGGGCCATGGGGGAACCTGTTCAGAGACATAGAGAGATGGATTCCTCTGTGTCTGGGCTACCTCTCCACATGACATTCAGAGATTCTCTCTACGGGTATAGTGTTTAGTAATTCTTGAAGAGTTCACAGATTTATTCAAATATCTATTTTCCATTGTGACATGTTTTTCTGTTTATTATATTGTTTCTGCCCTCTGCCTCTACTCCTCTCTCTTCTGCTTTCCTTCTCTTTCTGGTCCTGCTCTCCTCCCTTTCTGCCTTCTCTCTCTCTCTCTCTCTCTCTCTCTCTCTCTCTCTCTCTCTCTCTCCTTGTGTGTGTATCTTTGTGTCTGTACATGATGACGTATGATTATTCCTCTATTAATCTCAATATATTTTTGACATACATTCTAGAACTGGTCCTGAAATTGGCCAACTGGCTAGACTGGTTGGCCAGTGAGTCTCAGTGATACTGATGTCTACACATTAGCCCAGCTTCTTGGCTGACAAAACCATTCTTTTTGTAGTCATGGAGATCAAATCTCAGAGGTAGATCCTATTAAATGGTTCCTCTTTGGCAAGAATTTGAACTACAAAAGTATTTTCATAGCCTTGTTTCCTTGTAATTCAGAATGCCCTCTGATCAGAACAAAATGCAGATAATCAAGCAGGGCAGAAGTGATTCTCTATAGTGACCAGCATCAGATTCTGAAGAAGCAAAATAACCTGGAAACTGTTAACCCTTTGACTCAGGGCAGCTCAAAAACTTCTGTGAGTACAGAAGACCCTATGTTCTCTGTTTGTCTCCATGATCACTACACTACCTGCAGAGAAGTGTATATATACAATTAAAAATCAAGTATTTCTTTAAAAATTTATCCAGTTCTGGGAGTTATACCAATAACCACTTTCTTATGTAGTATGTATTAAACCTTGATTCAAATCATAATGTTTCAAAAAATATAGTCAATCTTTTGAGTAATAAATATTGTGTTTGCAGCAAGCATCAGTTCCTCCTGTTAAAGGTTAAAACACCAATTATCTCACTCAAGATATCAGTCTTTTTCTTCTAACAAAAAACTCATTTCCCTTGCTTGTTTGAGAATTGGGTCCTCAGGATAAAACAAAGTTCCAGGAACACAGTGGTGCAAGGTGGTGTCCTCATGAGAAGACAACTTCCTTCCCTCCATCCTCTGATTGCACTCCTTTATCTTGGCAAATTCATGTGGGTAGACGACATTGCATAGGCCAACATCTAATCACCAGAGACATGGATATTAAAGCCTAAAAGATAAGTCGTCTGTCACCAATGGTGTAATTGCCATTTGCCAAATGAAAGTATTGAAATGAGTGTGGGGGTATAGAGGAAAGGATCCATGTGCTGTATTGATGTGAACATGGTTATATTATGGCATTGGCAAATACTATGGTGGTCTCTCAGAGATTTACACATGTAAGACCATGTTAACCAGCAATCTCACTTCTGGTGAGCAGATGAAGGAAGCAAAGAGGAAGGAAGTGGAGCAGAGGAGGAGGGAAGAGAGAAGAGACATGAGAGTGTGAGAAGACAGAGCAGTCCAAATAGTGAGAGGAAAAAGTAAGAGTGTAGTCTAATGAATGGATATAATCACACAATATTATAAACAAACACAATATTGTCATTTTAAGTAGGACGAGTGACAGACAGAAACAACATTTTAAAGTAACGTGAGTTTTTAACACACACCTTTCTGTCTTTTCTTGTATGCCTGACTTTGTGTAGGTTTATCTCTGTTATGTGTCTGTCTATGTTCACACAGGAGACATTTATTTTCTTATAATATTACATTACACAGGTTAGCACAGCATCCTAAGACAACTGAGCCCAGATCCTGGGTCATTTGTCCTGGGGGACTGGGAATGGGGGGGGTTGCCTTAAGGTTCTTGGCCTTCTTCCCTGGAACCAGCCTCCGCAGATATACCAGTTCCTCTTTCTGCCTAAGTTCCCAGTTACTTTCTGAACACCAGAGACTGAGAATACAGCTCAGCAGATTCTGCATTTCTCATTTCAGTGTGGAGCAGACACTGCAGTGCTCATGTGTACACTCTGCTCTTATTTTTCTATCTTCACAGTAGATGATGATGTTACCATTTTATGTGGTCCAGATTCTGTATAGGAGCCACCAGATGGAGGTACAGTTTCTATCTCCCCTTCCTCCTCTATTACCCCTCTTCTTCCTCCTCCTCTTCCTCCCCCTCTCTCCTCTCTGGTTTGTTTATTATGGTTTTATTTGACTTCCCTACTCCTACCTTCTTAAGATTTATGCTCAGAACATTGATCCTTTACATATTTTTTATCTACTGTATGTTACAATTTGTCTTACGTGATATACGCCGAGGAGAGAAACTTGGGGTAGCTGGTGTTTATTTTAGAACTGGATGAATGAATGCTGTCATCTAAACATTATGTGCTGTAGATAAAAGTGATTTCAAAAAATTAGGAGGACTATTGTATACTTTTGTGATAAGGTGTTTGTCTACCATGTGTGTGAAAGGTCAAAAACCAAGTCCAACTAAAAATTATCAGAATTTTAGACAGAAAAATATAATTCCTCATATTACAATACCTATAAAAAGTGATCTCATGACTGCAGAGGAAATGGCAGTCACTAGAGTAGAAAGGGCTGATGGAATGGGGAGGCAGGCACATTATTCCATAGCCATTCTCTTAGGACTGGATATTACCACTATACACTGTATACATTAGCAAGAATATTGAATCTATAAAAGAAATAAATATATAATGATTTTAATGGAGAGATACATTTGTAATTATGTATTTTAAATCATTTATTGCCTAAATAAAATTGAATACCATGAGGCCAATCCCTTCAATGTCCTTAAAATTCTTCCATTTATGCAACTGGGCAGTATGGGAGAGAGAAAGGACCTGAGAAAGAATGAAGAAAGGGAATAATAATCAGAACATATTGTATGACAAACATTTCAAAAAAATTAAATCATTACTTTTTAAGACTCTTCCCATGATGATCAGGAATGGTGATGCATAGATTTATTCCAGTTAAATGGATGGCAGTGGGTAGAAAATATCTCATTGCTCAATATCATTTTGGTCTACGTAGTGAGTCGAGGCCAACCAAAGTGACCCAGTCAAAATAAATGAAAATAGGCAGTCTTAGGACTGAGAATACAGCCATGTATTGGTGTGCAAAGTACACAGTTAGTGAATACTACTATGAGCTCAGATGCAAACCTCCCTGCAGGTTCCTAAGGACCAGCAGGGGGTGCTATGTTCACACAGAGCTCTAGGTCACAGGAGAGCCTATTGGAAGAGGCACAAAAAGCCAGACACATCTCTATGTTGATTCTCCAAATCACAATCAGGAATTCTCTTTATGGGTGTGGTGTGTAGTAATCCTTAAAGTGTTTAAATGTTTATTTAGATTTCTATTCTTCAATTTGGTAAGAGTCTTTGTATTTATTTTATTCATTTTTATTTTATAAAATTGTTTTTATACATGTATGTATTTGTTAAGCTGTTTTTCTTCCTCTCTCTTTCTTCCTCTAACCCTGCCCGCATATATGTGTGTATTTGTGTACATTTTCATATGTGATTCATTCACTATCTATCAGCACCTTATTTTAAAGAAAGTTGTATGAAATAACCCTGTTGCTGGAGGCTGTTTGTTTATTTCACAGACTCCCAGACTCCCAAAATAACCACACAGAAACTATATTATTTTAATCACTGCTTGGCCAATCACTAACAAGCATATTGGTAGCTACCTCTTATATTTTGGTTAACCCATTTCTTTTTATTTTATATTTTACCATGATGCTCATGGCAAGGTTCTGGCAGTTGGTTCTTGTCTTTCTCTTCTGGCAGATACATGGAGTTTCACTCACTCTGCCTACTCTCTCTCTCTCTCTCTCTCTCTCTCTCTCTCTCTCTCTCTCTCTCTCTCTCTCTGGATATATATCTTCCAGCCTAGCAATATAGCAATATTCTGTTACACCATTGGCCAAAAGCACTTTATTTATTAACAAATAAAAGCAACACATAGACAGAAGGACTTCCTGCACCACGGCCTGGAGATCACAAATAATTAGACTAGTTTTAGTGAGTCCCAGTGATTATGCTGTCTCCACATCCCATGAATGGGAAAACTTGTTGGCTGACACACAGCTCTTTGTGTAGCCTTGAAGACGTGAGTTCATAGTTAAGATCCCAGTTGAAGGTTCTGCTTTAGCAAGAATCTGAACTGCAGAGCTATTTCTATTGCCCCATTTAAGTTGCTTTTTTTAAATTTATGGTGTACTTAGACATGAACAAAATGAAAACATAAAGGGTTGAACTTATTCTGTGATGATCAGCATGAAATCTTAGAGAAACTAAAGACAGAGGAGATTGTAAACCATAGACTCAGTGCAGTTCATAACCGCATGTGAGTATGGACCTCTGAATGTCTCCATGATCACTGTACTATCCACACAGAAACATGTATGCATAACTCAAAATAATGTATTTACTGCTGGTGGTGGTGCACATCTTTGACTTCAGCACTAAAGAGGCAGAAGCAGGCTGATCGTTTGAGTTCAAGGCCAGCCTGGTCTACAGAGCCAGATGCAGGACAGCTAGGACTATAAACAGAGAAATCCTGTCTTGATAAAAAGCATTTATTTAACAAACTACTAATCTAGTACTGGGAGTTAATTTGAAAAAAAATGTTCTTGTGTAGTACATATGATGTTTTGATTCAAAAAAATTCCAAGTATTTATTCCTCATTTTAATAAATACTGTGTTTCAATCATTACTACTCCCTGTTAAAGTTTAGGATATATTTCGCATCAAAAGAACTGTCTCATTTCTCTTCTCAAGAACAAGTCATTTTAATCACTTCTCTGAGATTTCAGTCCACAGGATAACACATAGCTCAGGAAACACAGGGTCATCTAGAGTAAGATGCAGGAGAGAGAGGGTACTTGGATGTATCACTATTATCAAGGTATATTATGAATGAACATGATGTTTTAAATAGAATAAATGACATTCAAATAATGTATTGACATACATATATCTCTTTGCTCCAGTATATAAGTCTTTGTATAGGTTTTCTCTTTTGTTATGTCTGTCTGTCTGTGTCTATGCCTGGGAGTTTATGTGTTTGCTTAAGAGAGGCATATTTTCTTTTACTATGTTAATAGATTACCTTACAGAAATTAACACAGCATCTTCTGAACACAGAGCTCAGCTCAGGTGTCAGGTGCCCTGGGAGACATGGAGTGGGGGATTGACTTCACAGTCAGGACCTCCCTTCCCTTTATAAAGGCTCTAAACACAACCCAGATCCACTTTCTGCTTAAGATCCAAAGTGACAATCAGAACACAAATGACTGAGAGCACAACTCAGTAGCCCCTGCCTTCCTCAGTTCAGTGTGTTGCAGACAATGTGTTTTCATGTGCACAGTACATTCTTATTTTTTACTATTTCATGCAAGTATGTGGTGTTGAATAAAATTAGGGAGATTCCTGAATGGTCTAGGAGTCCTTACAGTACATAATAATTTCATCATTTCATGTACTATAGATTCTGGATATGAGACACCAGCTGGGAAGGAAGGTTCTTTCCCCAGCCTCATTTTATTTCTTTGATTTTATTTGTTCTTCCTACTCTAAATTCAGAATATTGATCAGATCTATTTTTCTGCTGTGTTACATACAATCGTAAGTGCTGGATATCAAATAGAAGTGGGGGGCTGGTGTTTGTTTTGAATGTTTTCATAAAAACTTTATTTCCTGATGGAAAATGTGATATTTGAAAGGACAGGAGGGCCAGGCTAGCTCTGAGTTATAGTACTTGCATTCCATCTACAAGGTATTAAGTTCAAAGAAAAAATTTCAAATTAAAAAAATCAGAATTGTATACAGAGAAATATCGTTTACCACATTCACAGACTTGAAACAGGCAATTTTGTGGCTGGAGAAGGAATGATAGCTCCTAGAGTAGGAAGTGCAGATGAAAGTTTTCAAGTGGAAATAAGTATACAGTGAGTGAGAGGAGTTCTGTTCTTGCTTCCCATAACAATCAGCTCTGCCTAGGACTGCAGCGTTCTTGACTTGTTCCTAAATAACTGTAAATGATTAGTTCAAAACATGAAAAGGGAAATGATCGAAAGATGGAAACGTTAATTATCACAGTGTATGATTGCACATGCATGTGTACAGGCCACAAATCGATTCTGAATATATTCCTCAGTTGACATCTACCTTATTTTTTGAAGGTCTCACACTAAACCTGAAGTTCAGGAGAGTCATATAGAATGGTTGGATGGCAAGATCCAGAGAAGCTCCTTTTACTATCTCACCAGTTCTGATAATATAAGGATAAATCATCACTTCCAGCTTCAGAGTTAAGTGCTGAAAATCAAGCTAAAACACATATTCTGTGAGGCAGGCACCTTAATACTGAACCATCTCCTCAGCCCTGAATTGTAACACTATTCATTGTAAACATTAATGAAGATGTTGTAAACTATAAAACTAATATATATATATATATATATATATATATATATATCATATAATAATTTTTGAGAGAACAAGTATTGTCAATTCTGTACTTTTAAACTTATCAATATGAAAATGAATGTTATATGTCTGGCCCCAAATATGTCTCTAAAAAGAAGCCTGTTATAGAGTTGGACAAGTTGTGAAAGAGGAAAGATATGGGAAGAGATGGGGGAAGAACATAATAATAAGAATTCATTATATGAAAAAAATTTCAATTTTTGAAGAACTCTGTATGAGATGGTTGGGAATGAATACCTTTGATTCTATCGCTGGGGAGATAGTAGCAAGAGATTCTTTCATGGTTCAATATCAACTTGGTCTACATAGTGAGACCAAGCCAACCAGAGTGGTCCTGTGTAAAAGACAGGAAGAAAGAAATTCAGCCCCTCTGCTTATAAATAAATATTTCTACATGTGGATGTGGTAGTAGTGGAGGTGTTGGAAGTGGTAGTGGTGGGGTGTGTGTGTGTGTGTATGTGATTACATCATTAAATGTTACCATTGGAGTGTAATCATATTTGTGACTGTGTCTGTAAGTGTGACTCTGTGTGAGTGTGAATTTGTGTGTCATGAAGTGCGGCTGTACCTAACAGTGTAACTGTATATGTGACTATGGTTGCAGTTGTGCATACTGTCATCATCCCCACCCCCATTCTCTCATCAGAAAAATTTTAAACTGACCCAGTCTGTTACCTACTGATGTGGTCAGCAACATGGAAAGGAAAGTGTTTTTATAATCTTAAATATTAGAGACCATCATGGAGGAAAATTGGGACGTGAAATGAAGACCTAAGAAACCAAAAAGTGGGAACTAAATCAGAGATAACAAATAAACTCAATTCATGCCTAGAATCCCAGCACTCAGGAGGCAGAGCCAGGTGGATCTCTGTAAATTCTAGGCTAGCCAGATTTACAAGAGCTAGTTCCAGGACAGGCCCCAAACCTACAGAGAAACCATGTCTTGAAAAACCAAAAATAAGTAGGTGGATAGATAGATAGATGATAGATAGATAGATAGATAGATAGATAGATAGATAGATAGATAGACAAACTCAATTCATAGGCTTGTTTTCCATGGTTGTGCAGCTTGCTTCCTTATAAAATGCAGGGACACCTGCGCACGATGGCAACATCTACATCTGTCTGGCCCCTCCTGCATCAGTCATTAATCAAGAAAATGATATCAGTCTTGTCTGAAGACGAATATAGTGGGGTATTTTTTTCCAAATAAGGTTCCCTTTTTCATGATAACCCTAGTCTATAACATATAAAAATAATCTTGACCACCACACAAGCTGTCACTGTTAATTCTCCATGACCCATTAAGTGAGTACCCATCTATCCACTTTACATAATTAATCAAATGATTGAATAAACCCTTAAGAATAAGGATACACCTCTCAAATAGAAGATAATAATGAATAATGTGTGATTTTACCATGAATGAATTCCCTTTGCAAATGCTGTTTTCCCAGTGACTTCCTTCTAGAGAGTCTCATGGAAAAAGAGAAACCCGAGGAGTAAGAGAGTATAGGATATGGACACAAACTCTCTGTGGGAGTTTGAATGAAATTGGCACAAATAATATCAAAGGGAGTGACACTTTAAAGATGTGTGGTATTGGTGGAGAGTACATGGCCTGATTGGAAGAAATGTGTCATTTGGAGGGTAGGCATTGAGGTTTTCTAGGCTCAGGATGCTGCCCCGTCTATCAGTTGAATTCTTGTTCCTTGGAAGATGTTGGACTCTCAGCTAGTCCTCCAGCACCATGACTTTCTGCATGCTGACATTCTTCCTGCCAGGATGAGAATGGTCTGAACTTCTGAAGCTGCAGGAAAACCCCCTAAATTATACGGTTTCCTTATAACATTTGTGGTCATGGTGTCTTTTCACAGAAATGGAAACATAACTTACAAAATATCTCAGAAGTAACTAAGGACAAAAAATATTTGAATAAGTGGATTTGTACCTAGTTCCCCAATATAGTATAAGAAATGTGCATTTATTTCTAAGATACTCCTTTCCAGATTATTATAACCACAATGAAAATATCAAACAAACCCAAGATGAAACATACTAAACATCATGTCTGAAAATTTTTTTTTGTAATCCTGAAGCATTAAAAATTACAGTGAACCTTGAACTCATACTGTATATGATGATCGGGGCTTTCAAAGGATGGCTGTCTCCTTAAAGTGAAGAGAGTCTCGACCACTGCAACTCAAAGTAAAAAGTAAAAAGAATATGCACTAGTAAATAATGGACACAAATTGTAATGTCTCTAATGCCTAATTAGACAGTCTTTCCCTGAGTCTTGAATGAACAGGTAGGTTTCAACTCTACACTTCTCTTCCTAAGTGATTTGCATAACAAGACACAGGAAAAGATGCTAGAAACTCTTGTTATCTATGAATTGCTTATTATTCAAGTCACAGGGTTTCCCATGTTCATATCTGACTTCCAGTCCACTTCTTGTCATCACCCAATGATCTCTGTCTTGTTATTATTTCAGTGAACATAACCCTCAAACTTAACTACGTGCTGTTGATTTTTTTAATTTTTATTTATTATTATTATTAAATATTTTTATTAAAATTTTCTTCCTCCTCCCCGCCTCCCTTTTCCCTCCCCCTCCCCCCACTCCCCAAGCCTCACTCCGCTCCTCCTCCCTCTCTAGACAAAAGAGCAGTCAGGGTTCCCTGCCCTGTGGGCAGTCCAAGGTCCTCCCTTCTCCATCCAGGTCTAGTAAGGTGAGCATCCAAACTGCCTAGGCTCCCACAAAGCCAGTACATGCAGTAGGATCAAAACTCAGTGCCATTTTCCTTAGCTTCTCAGCAGCTCTCATTGTCCACCTTATTCAGAGAGTCCGGTTTTATCCCATGCATTTTCAGTCCCAGTACAGCTGGCCTTGGTGAGCTCCCAATGGATCAGCCCCACTGTCTCACTGGGTGGGTGCCCCCCTCGCGGTCTTGACTTCCTTGCTCATGTTCTCCCTCCTTCTGTTCCTCATTTGGACCTTGGGAGCTCAGTCCATTGCTCCAATGTGGGTCTCTGTCTTTATCTCCATCCATCGTCTGATGAAGGTACTATGGTGATATGCAAGATATTCATTAGTATGGCTATAGGATCGGGCCATTTCAGGTTCTCTCTCCTCAGGTGCCCAAGGACCTAGTGGGGGACATCACACTGGACCCCTTGGAACCCCACTAGAGTTAAGGCTCTTGCCAACCCTAAAATGCCTGCCACAATTAAGATATATACTTCCCTGCTCCCATATCCATCCTTCCATTATCCCAATTAAAATGCTAATTAACCCAATTAAAAAATGGGGCACTGAACTGAACAGAGAATTCTCAACAGAAGAAGTTCAAATGGCCAAAAGACACTTAAAGTCATGCTGTTGATTTTTATGAAGTGTTATGAGTGGCCGAGCTTCCCATCACTTACCAAAGCAATAATCATATTTAGGAACCTGCGATTGGCTACAAGCTTAGGAGAGTGATAGACAAATATATAAAAGTACATGGATAGACTGAAATAAATCAAGAAGAATAAAAACTATTGTCCAGGTAGGATGTTCATAAGTGAGAAGGTGAAATCTGAGCCTAATAAGATAGGACACAAATCAGTTCCTCAGATTTTATTAAAGATAAACATGTGAAATCATATGTATGAAATGTGTGAGAGCTGCTTCCTCACAAGTTATTTCCTGAGAAGTTATAAGAATGAGACAACTCCACAGACACCAAAACAAAGAATTTTAAGTAGTTCCTTAAACAGGATTTCTAATCACCAAAAGTGCCAATACCATTTAAATTCTTTCCAGGAAGTTACTGAGATATATAAATATATTAAGAACCTGGCATTCTCCTCTGCCTGCACTGAATGAATTTGGACCTAGTTAATGTAAAAACTTCCATGTTTTGCTTCTCAGGCCTGAATGTTATAACTAATAATATTTCCTGTTTCTTCGGAATTGGAAATCCAGACAGCATCACAATGTTCCTGAGGTTCAATATCAAGTACCTCTACGACACACAAACCAAATCTCAGTTTCCTGGAGGAGAAATTGCAAACATTGCCTTTGCTTCCTTTTATGCACTCTGGGACCTCCCCCAATGCAAAGCACTCCTCAAGCTCAGGATGAAATCCAAGGCCAAGCTGAGAGGCCCCATCTCCTTCTGACTAGAGCCTCCAACACATCATGGCTGTCCTGGTGCTGCTCCTCTGCCTGGTGACATTTCCAAGCTGTAAGTGCTTCAGGGTTTCAGAAAAGGAACCCAAGTTTTTCATCTATGGTTTATATAACTGATGGTGATGTTGCTTGTCCCTAGGTGCCCTGTCCCAGATACAGCTAAAGGAGTCAGGACCTGGCCTGGTGCAGCCACCACAGACCCTGTCGCTCACCTGCACTGTCTCTGGGTTCTCATTAACCAGCTATGGTGTAAGCTGGATCCGCCAACCCCCAGGAAAGGGTCTGGAGTGGATGGGAGTAATATGGGGTAGTGGAAGCACAAATTATAATTCAGCTCTCCAGTCCCGAATCACCATCACCAGAGATACCTCCAAGAGCCAAGCATTCTTAAAACTGAACAGTCTGCAAACTGAGGACACAGCCATGTATTACTGTGCCAGAAACACAGTGAGAGAACTCCAGTGTGAGCCTGAACAAAAACCTCCATATGGAGACACTCACGACCAGCAGAGGGCAACGGGGACCAACAAGGTCTCCCAAGACCAGTATGTGGTTGCTTAATTAGATAAGAAGTTCTAGACTGTGCTGCCTGAGAATATGTTTCAATATTAGTATCTGCGTGTTCCTCTTCCAAACACAAATTGGAAAAAAAAATCTCTAGAGGCCTTTCTTAACTGTCATAGTCTAATAAACTTCCTATTTGTTCAAATACTATAACAAATAGCTTGTAAGATAACAATCTGCTTATTATTATTAGACAGAATGGCATATAACTTTATATGTTTCACATACACATACACATATACATACATATTCAAACATTTTCTTATATATATATAGATATTTTAAAGGATTCACCAGACAATTGTTGGATGTTAGGTTCAATTATAAGCTAGAAAACTTTAAAAGACCTGTAATTTGTCCTGTTTCTTTTTGCACCTGTGATAGAGAAACCACAGCTTCCCTAATTTAAAGTAATTTTTTCCTCAACACACTGGAAACTGAAATACCCATAGTTTCCTTCTACATCAAGAAGGTCCCATAAAAAGATAGAATTGATTATTGCTTTTGACAGATACCATTTCATGCATTTGCATCTTAGTAAGAATTAATTTCCCATCAGACTTATAATCAGTGGTTCCTCGGGCTGAATGATTAGTTATTGTTTGGGGGTGTGTCTAATTTTAAAACTGACTTTCTCCATATATTAAAACAGGATGTGTTCTTATTAACTTTGGTCAACTTCCATATAACTCATTATTTAGGATAATCCTTCCAGACTAACTGCTTAATCTTCTTACTTTACACTGTCCAAACCATGACCAGACTTCTCTAATTTTACTTTTTCAAAGATGAAATTCTTAAGTTGCACAGGTTAAGTGGTCGTCTTGTCCTCTTGATTCCTGGCTATTACTGACACAAGGCCCTCTGACATGCAGATTGGTTTGATATTTCAACTGCTGAGAACTGAGCTACAGCACACATTAAAGGGAAAGGTTGCTACTGCTCATCTGTGCACTCGGAAAGTAGCTCAGAGGTTCAAAGAGCATACTATTCTTTCAGGGAAACAGCTTCAATTTTTGGCATGCACAATCATTAAGTCATACCTCCCTGTAAGTCTGGAAAACCCATGCTTTCTATTTGTCCCCATGCACATTACACTACTGACCCAGAAACATACACACATAATTAAAAAACAAAATATTTCACTATCTCATCCACTATTGAGTTAACACAATGTGTGTATTCCATAGTTTATATGAAGCTTTTATACATATATTAAATTTCAAAAAGTATTCTTCATGTGGATTAATGAATATTGTTTTTGAAATACCATTACTCTTTGTACAAAGGTTTGTACCTTTAACACCTAACATTTTTGTCTCATCCAAGAGATCAGTCTTATTTCTTTCTCAAATATAACTCATTTCTATCACTTGTCTGAAATTTGAGTCTAAGGATAGCACATAGCTCTATTGCCCTCATGAACAGACATTTTACTGCAGGCCATCCTCTCCTTTGGGTCTTTCATCTTGGCCAAAGCAAGTGGGCAGAGGATATTTCATAGAACAAGCATCTTTGATCAACATAAAAATGAAAATTAAAGCCAAAATGATAAGTTGCCTGTATTTAATAATTCAAGACCCATTTACTAAAGTAAAAAAAAAAAAAAAAAGAAATCACAGAGCTATGAGGATGGAGAAAAATGGGCCTTGTGCCTTGTAAAAGGGAACATAGTTCTGTTACTTTACTGTAAAGAAATTTTGGCAAACCACAAAAATTTTATATACAAGAACACATGCCCAGCATTCTCATTTATATGTGAGATCTGAAGAAAATGACATTTCAATTAAAATAGATTATTGCACTTCAATGAATATTTCCATATCCCACTGTTATACTGTCTCTCACTGATGGACTCTCTATACGTGAAGCCTGAGGTGTCAAATCTCACAGAAACGCCCACAATAAATTGTGATTGTAGCTATCACATTTCTATAATTTTCACTTAATTTCTTTCAGTATTACAATTGTCCAGAATTAAAAGTGGGCACAGAAGTTACATTGGTTATATTTCTGTAAATTAATTAATTGAGTTAATATGGCCATATAATAATTTGTGCGTTCAAATATCAGCATCCTGCAAAGTTTTCAAGTGAGTAAACATCTATGAAAATATTATACTGTAAGACCAAAAAAAGAAAATATTCATTGTTGCCCTGAATCTCCTTTCATGATTACCTAAAAAGATTATTTTCGGGAATATGGGACATTTTTATGTACAACAGTTATGCTCACTTGATGAGTTTGCTGCATTGCTCACTGGCCACTGGTCTTTGTGGCACTTGGACAGACATTGACTGTATTTTTTTCTAATTGAAGCAGAACCTCCTAGTCACTGTGTTTTCCCTTCTAGTGGATTATTTTTCTCCAAGCTCTCACATTCATCCTCTGTCTTCAGGACTAAGGAATCTCTCTTATACAATATCTTTTTGTATTCCATGTTATTGAAAATAAACACAAATCATGTATCTGTTAATTTTAATTATTAAATAAATTTAACATATACATAGAATATAAAATTCTTCTTCTTGCTTTTGTCCACCTGTGAGACAACCTCCAACTGGTCCATAAGCCTGGGCATCAGAGCTAACATCCTAAATCTCTTTGTCGCAACTTACCAATGGGAAATCCTAAAATACACACCTACTGTCCACAACCCAGAGCACTCTGACATGAAGCACTAGGATTTGTCATAATGCACAGAAATACTTGTATTCAGAATGAATTGTAGGATGTGGACACTGAATCCTATTTGCAGGTTTTATCAGAGAAGACCATGCTATAAATATTGGGCTGCAATTTGGTCAAGGTTAGGCACCAGTTCTTATGTCTTCCTGATTCTCAGGCAGTTTAGAGACATTCCTGTTTATTCACATGAGACAAAATTATCCAGAAAATTTTTATATATAATGTTTGGATTTTCATTGCTAAAATGCATTCTGTTTTTATTAAACAGGCAAGATATAACATTTTGTGGTTATAAATTTTGTAACTGCTACCCCCTCACTTTTCTCAACAAGAAAGCTTCTGTATGTTTTAAGTTAAGGTGATTTTAATGATTCTTGATTTGTCATCTAAAATATATTTGAAAATGTTAATTTTTGCCATGTTCACTATAATTTTATCATCTTCTTTTCTTCCATGTATATAAAAATAAAACCTTGTTCTTTTAACACCTTCACAGTGACTGCACCTGTAGCTGCTGCAGTTTCATAAAGTGATTCCATAGTTACTAACCAGCCCATGCCTGAGTCAATCAGATCCAAACCTAGCACTTCCACAAAATGTAGTTTGTAATGAAATCTCTAATGTTCTATTTACCAGCAAAGACTCAGAAACCAGAAGCTGGACTGGCAACCCACTAGCTCAGAGAGTTTAGAAGCTGACATTTCCTCTTCATCATGGTCTCAGAATTGAGACCATCAACTCAAAAATGACGCCACAGTCAAAGTTACCTCTTCCATCTTCCTGTGAATCTCAGTATCTGTGCAAATATAATTCAGTTCTCATATTCTGAGTCACCATTAGCAGGATCACCTCAAAGAGACAAGTTTTCTCAAAATGCAACACTCTGTAAACTGAGGACAGAGACATATATTACTGTGACTGACACACAGTGGAAACAGGAGGGGATGCAAAGGACCAACAGGAGTTCCAAGACCATTAGGGGTCACGTCAGAAGTATGGGTGTTATAGACTATGCTGCATGAACTCTTGCTTTAATTTTAAAATGTGAGGTTTCTTCTTTCAGTCAAAAAGTCCAGTTGAGGGTCCTCTCCTCTGTTGAAGCCTATCAAGCTTTTTATTTGTTCCCAAGCTAGAACCAATGGATTATACCCACAAATCAAATCATTTGAGCTATACATTTGCTTCTCCTTGTCAGACAAATTGACATATCATTTTATATGTGCCATGAATTTACATATATGTTTCCATTTAATTCCATTCAATACATTGTGCTGTGTTGTGTTGTTTGTGTGTGTGTGTGTGTGTAAATTTGTATTTCAAAAGAAGACTTAAGTTAGGACACTTGTTAAATATAAGTTCATTAAGTATGCTTAGGAATTTACAGTAATCTGTAATTTTTTGGATTTTTTTTGTGGAAATGATGGAAATACTATTTGTACCCTGAATTAATGTTTCACAACATTAATATTGGAAATTTAATATTCATTATTTTCTTATTCAAAACCACCAGGACGTAGAAGTATTCACTTCATTATAATTTCTGACAATTCACATTATTATGTATTTCCCTCTTGATAAAATTTACATTTCACATCAAAATACAGAGGACTGGTTCCTCTTCAGCTGCGTCCTGAACCCTCAGATCACAAAATTCTCTGCCTCCAGTGTGCATGTTTCACCAGATGTCAGCTTTAGTCCTTTTCCCCCTCTATCATCAGTTTTATCAAAGACAGCTGCAGTGATATCAGCAGTGAGTGTTGAAGGTTTGGAGAGATACAGAAGTGTCAAGATTCTTAGAATCCTGACATCAAGACTTATAACAATGAATTGCATAATTCCACACAAAGCAGAAAATAGATTATTCAGTCTCATGTTACCCAGGCTCAGGCTGAGGATCAGAATTCATGACTGCTGGGGACTAGGTATGAGCAGGGAGAAACACTTAAACAATTTGGTTAGACCTAAAATATACCAAAGCCAATAACTAGAAGTTCTAATTCTAAGCATTTACACTATGATAAAAAATATCCATGACATGATATTAAGATTCTAACACTATATCCCAAGTTACTGCTCACATATCCACATCAGTATCAGTAAATTAATAAACAAAAAGTAGAAGTATCTTCCACTTAAATACAAGAGAAAAATTAAGAGTACATGTAAAGTCCCTTGAATTAGACTGCTCTTGACTGTCTAGGGATTGTTCTAGGGAGTTATAAAGGAAACCATAACTAGATGTTATGAATGCAAAATCAGGACATGCACAATCTCAAGGTAAAAAACAATGGAGTAGGTATTCTTATAACATGTGCCCTGATAGTGTGTGACTACAGCACATAGATTTCTATGCTGTTCTTTCCTTAATTCTGTCTGGCCATCAATTTGGTGTCAATTGTAAAATAAACAAATTCGTGCAAATAACTATTTTATAAATTATGTGTAGATTTTTCTTTAAATAGGTCATATACAAATAACTGAAGAATCTGACCTGTTCACTATTGGTCCAGAAGATGGTCCCATAATAATTGACTGACCCTGGTTTATTCAGAGCAGACATGAAAATACATTTCATCAGTATCTGGTAGCCCCAAATAATATGTATAATATAAATACATATTTTTCTCACATTAAATCATTTCATAACTATTTAAACTTTCCCCACTTTAAATTATTTTATAACTATTCATGCTATATTGTTTGAGTGAGACTTTTTAATTTTTTTTCTTACTAGGTTAAAAAATAAAATTACTGATATCTATAAAGTATTGTAATTCATTAAAAGAAATCCAGGAACGGAAAGGTGATTGATTAACATTATGGTTATAAATAAAAGAGTAGTATAATTAAAAATATAATAAATTATTGTTTACATCTTAAATTTTTTAAATATATGCAAATGGTGCTATAATTTATTAATGTAAAATAAAAATTTGTACAGTTGATATTTATGAAGTAACCTCACTTGAGTACAATCTAACTGCTAGCAAGAGAGATGTTCATAATGCATTTATTTCTCTTCTGCTTGTATTTTTAGTAATAGTCTTATAGTACTGTGTGGTGCTTGAAACTTTATTTACCATGTCCACCGTTATCTTCTCGCATATTTGTCCACTGTTGAGTGACTACACAGTTATTGTTTGGGGGAATATTTCAGTATTTCAGAAGACCAAATCATTCCATAGATGTACATAATATCATATTAACTGTGGTCAATATCCATGCAGTTCATTGTCTGAATAATCTTCCCATTATAACTGTTTAGACACTGCAATCTACAGTGTGTAAGCCAGGGTCAACGTCCCATCAGTGTTACTTAACATGAAGTCAGTTTTCTCAGATTCCACTTGATAAGAAGTCATTTTGTGTTCCTGCTGTCTGGCTTTCACTCAAACAGTGTCTTTCAGGTTTATTCAGTTCAATGTTATACTTTGGCCTTTGAGAACAGAACTTGAGAAAACATGACAGGAAAGGCATTGATTGCTCATCCAAGTAGTCAAGAAACACTTCAGTGGTTCAGAGAACATACTGTCTTGTAGAGGAACAGCTCCAGTTTCTGACAACCACAATTGGCAGCTCTTCTGCAATTCTTGACGTCCCAGTACCCTTTTTTGACTTCCATGAACACTGTTCGACCCATAATCAGCACTATATTGTTCACACATAAAAATATATGTTATCAAACATAAAATATTTTCTTAAAACTTGCTTGAATAGTTCTTGCATATTATATAAGGCCTTGATTCAAATGGTGATATTTCAAAAACATGTTCATTATTTTCATTAAAAAATATTGTTTGAATTATTACCCCATGTTAAAGTTTAGAATACTGTTAGTGACATCCAAGAGAAGATGGGTTTCATTTATCTTTTCAAGAAAACTTTATTTTTATCACTTGTCTGAGATGTGAATCCAAAGGATAACATATAGATTAGACATCACATGAGTGAGAGGTTGTCCTCTTGGGCAAACATCTTCTTGCCCTCAATCTGGATTGGGTCATTTATCTTGGCCAATGCGCTTATGTAAAGGGGTTGTATCAGGACAACATCTTGGGGGAAGATACTACATCTTTATTTCTATAGAAAACAAAAAGTTATAGATTCACCTTCATTAGCTATAGAATGCATTGTGTCTGCCAGGTTCCAGGGAAGGGACTGGAGTAGGTCACATCCATTAACATTAGTAGTATGTATATCTGGTGTAGGAGGTCCTTTTGTCTATGTTTTGCTTTCATTGGATTGAATAAAAAAAAAAACTGTCTTGGCCCTTTGATAGGACAGAACTTAGATAGGCAGAGAAGAAAGAACTGAATTCTGGGAGGAAGAAAGTAACCATGGAGCTGCCAGGTTAGACATGCTAAATCTTTCCCCATAAGCTCCATGACCTCACGGTGCACACAGATTAACAGAAATGGGTTAAATCAAGATGTGAGAGTAAGCCAAAAAAAGGCTAGAGCTAATGACCAAGCAGTAATTTAATTAATACAGTTTCAGTGTGATTATTTCAGGTGTAAGCTAGCAGGGTGGCTGGGACAGAAAAAAAGCCCACACACCATGTAACATTTGGTGCTTCAATGTGCCCGACTAACTCCACGTAAAACCTGAGAGGGCTTGAAAAGGAATTCTAGACACACAGAAAAAAAAAAAAAGAAAAAAGAAAAAAAAAAAAACAGAGTTTAACACAGCTTTTTGCTGTTTGCTGGCAGGGTGAGGCAGAGAGATTTCTCTGACTCAGCAATAGTATCAGAAAAAACGCCACGCCATTTTAAAACGAGGCTTCATGGGCCTCTGGTGCAAACTCTGGCTATGGAACATTTGTGGGCCCAGACGTTTGTGTGCCTGCTCGGGATCTGAAAGAAAGTACTCTGAGACCATGTCAATTGTTCAGCGCTTCCCACCTGGGCAGGTGGCTGGATCAGGTCTACTAGGCATGCACAAGCAGGAGAGCATGAAGGATTCCTGCTACCCTACAAAGAGATGTTTCCCGGCTGCACAAAGCTCTGCATGGCAAACTTGGCTGTAACTCAGATAAAAATAATTTATGTGCTGCATGCTCATTCTCAGAGTTAAAGTGCTGAGTGTGACTCCTAACTGGTGGACCCAGAACTAGCACATATGGTCCGTCTACCATTTTGAAACTGGAGAGAGGTGGAACCAACATTCAGAGCAGCCGCAACCAAGTTGCTTAGGATTTGAAAAGCTCTTCAAGACAGTAGAGAAAGACAAAAGGAAAGATTCAGACATAAAAGACCTATAAATGGGTCATACTGTTAGATAAACATTTCTAGGCTTGGGAGACAGAAGAAAAGGAGTATTAAATGTCACAAAATAAAGCTAATGTTTTAAAAAAGGGTAAAGTCTTTAAAGAGACAGAGTAAGGTAATAGAGTAAAACTAAGCCACATAAAAATGGAAAATTCACAATGAGTCTGGATTCTATATATTATTGTGCTTTCTTTATTTTTTTTGACTGTGAAGGAGCTAAGTGCATAGAAACATTTCATAGCATGGCTGCTAAGCTACACCAGCATGTATATTATAAATGCATTATGACTTTGCAATTTGGGTCTAAGGATATGACACTTTGGAAAAGAGATTCTTCTTTTATTTTCACAGAGGATGAGACCCTGTGGATTGCTTCTAGACCAATATGGTATGATAGATCACCCTCTCCTGAAAGGTTGCTGTGAACACCCTCAAAAAATTACTTCACTCAACTGTTGATGGAGATGAACCTAGCACACACAATATACCATGAAGGACCTGATTAATAGCACCCCCATACAGCAGGAAGAAGTTTGGAGAGAAATAACTATGCACATATTCCCAAATAATGTTTATTAATCTTTGTTTATATTTAAAGAGGGATATGATATAGATATGAATAATTGCATTGGTATGAAGTTTACTTTATTGATAAATATTTAAGGTCAATCTTGTTATATGTATATTTCTGCTCTTTAATGAGGTATTGTGGTTGTGTAGTTCATTTAAAATAATGTATAATTAAGAAATATAGGTTTATATATAATCTCTATAATAGCCAAATGTGTAGTCATGTTAGCTAGATTTTCTAGATTTTCATTTCAGATAGATAGGTGTTCTTCATATCCTTCAAAGACTACAGAATATGGCATTTAATGTTTTAATAATAGTTTTCTACCTCTAAAAAAATAGGACCTAAAGTAACAACTAAACAAATGTGGAAAGAGATTTTACAAATCATGTATAGGATTATCTGCAAATAAATTTTCTGAAACTGTGACACCTCTTTAAAGTAAAAGACACAGTCAACAAGACAAAAAGGCAGCCTACTGAATTGGAAAAGATCTTCACCAACCCAACTTCAGACACATTGAAGCAATTAAACCTTATGTTTTACCCAAATGAGAGACCAAGGCACAGAGAAGAACTGACTCTTCTGTGGGCATCAGGATCAAATGTAAAATAATTTAGGAACCTAACAAGTTGGCTTCCTTAGACTCAGAACAGAGTATCAGCTGGGTTTCTTGATTGAAACAGTATAGAATTCAAGTTAAACAGAAAAGTTAGGCATGGTCAGGGATCCATGAATTCAGGACGATTTTATACGCAGAATAGTCCTCAGAACAAACACAGAAGATTAAAGTCAATTTTTAAAAAATAAGGTACATGTTATTCATGCATTAGAGAAAGTGGATGGATCTTCTCAGAAGCAAAAATATTTAGAGTTTAGATATGTTTCTTGTTGACAAGAAAAAATAACAAAGGAAGGAAGGAAATAAAAGAGAGAGAAAGAGAATTCTTACTCACTTCATTTGAGAAAACCACTGAAAGGTGAAGAAGAAGTTGGAGAAGTAAGTATCTAAAGAAAGCTTGAGCATCTGGAGCAAAAGAAGGAAAGTGAGAAGAACATTCATAAGAGTCTGTGTTTCTCAGGGACTTCTAGGAAGTGATTAAAGGAATTGTCCTCAAGGCACCTGATCCATTGAGAATTCTCCCAGAACTGGACCTTCCAGGTGCTTCTTAAGAATGCAGATTCCATGATAAGTAAGGGGTGTTGTTCGACAAAAATAGTTGCAGTCGAGATCTGTTGAAGAAAAAGCAATAACATAAGGATGTCTCCAGCATTCATGGAGACAGTACAGATTTAAAAGACCTCAATTTGTGAGGGTAGGAAGACACTGCTAGTGAACCAGATGTTCATCAGAATATAGAGTATGAGACCTTTAATGTTCTACAGTGATGAGCATTAAATACATTTTACTATTTGAAAACAATTTTTGAGAATTCATACAAAACTGCAACATACCTTAGCTATATTCTCACTCAAATTTTTCCTTCCAATTCCCTCTCCTTGGTCCTTCTAAGGCCTTTTACTTCCAAATTCATATCTTCATTTTTATCACTCAACAAATCCAAATAGTACTAGGGGGCAAAGACAACACATCAATAGCTACACCTGAAAATAAAATGAATCTCTATCCCCCAGCAGCCATCATTGAATGCAGAGAGTCTATTACTGTTCCCTGCTAAAGAATAGAAAGCTGTGTGAGTGCTTGTCCACAGACAGAACATTTATATCAAAACTCCCGCATACCCCACTGCCCTACCTCCAACAAAGCACAAGGAATATCACTGAAGATTGGGCTGAAGCAATGAAAATAACATAAAATGGGGAGGAGTTCTGTGAGATGGTTACCTCTGGAAATCATATGATATTATACACATGGACTTTTATGTGATCCTTTACAAAATATGTACAAAACCAAGCAAGTTAAATGGTCCAGCATGTAGAGGAGAGGGATGGTACATGCCACACCCACCTGAGAACCTCAACATTTTTACTCTCATACTCATCCTTCAAAATTAAAACATGTTTCAATATTTATAAAAATTAGAATACAGAAATGTTAAAAAACCAAGAGTACAAAGGTCATAGTACCATTAGGAAATCTATTATTGGTGTTTGTCAAGGAGTAAATACTAAAAATGTCTTCTATACATTTACCAATATATTAGTGCTTCTCTCAGCCTTGATCAGTGAAGCCTTTTTCTGAAGTGAGTGATATGTAAAGCATGGACCCATGACAGCCCTGACCCAGAAAATAAGTGACTGCTGAATACTGAGGCCAAAACAAACATATTATGTATGTTCTGAAGCCCAAGAAAGGTAGCAAGAGACTGCTGGAGGAATGTGATAGAGTTGGATGCAGCCTTTTAGATGTAGGGTAGCCATAACAATTATGCACATATAACAGAAACAATATGCTGTATATAGCTAGAAACAAGGAAACGGAAGGAAGTGATCAAAGAAAGGATGTGGGAGAGAGTGAGAGGGAAGAGGAGAGAGGAAATGAGGAAGCAGAAGTTTATCAGGGAGACAGGGAGGGAGGAGAAGAAAAAAAAGGAAAGAAGAGACATGAGAGTGGGAGGGGCCAAAAGGGTCATCAGAAGTGAGTAGCAGAGTAAAGAGGGAAGAAGGAATGACTGATTCATAGATTAGCTCAAATAAATTTTATCTATCTAAATCTTCATAAAATTTCTGCTTCTGCAATAAATCCCCTTTTTCTGTTTAAAATGAAATGTTTTCTTTCCAGTTCCTTCCTTAATAATATAAAGAAAATTGAGCCATTCCAATGTTGCTAAAATGCTGCTAAGGGCTTGTCTATAGGCCAATCCAATGGAGGAATTTTCTTGCAACTGAGATTTGCAGTTCCCAGATGATCATAGCTTTTTCTACATTGGCAAAGTTCTAACCATCATTCTGATATAAAATACCATACTGTCATTGTAACAGGAACCATTAACTAAACATCCATGAGTCCACTAGACATGACTAAGTAAATGACTGAAGAAACTCAAGTATAAGGATGTACCTCTCAAATAGAAGATAATTTTAAGCAATGTGCAGCTTTATCCTGAAAGCATTCCATTTGAACACTTATTTCTTAGTGATTTCTTCTAGAGTGTTTCATGGAGAATGGAACCCCTAGAAGCATAAGAGAACAAAATGTCGATACAAACTCTGTCTGATGTAACCAAAGGAAAAAAAAAATCTTGACTAAGGGGCCACACACTAGTATTCCAAAATAGTATAAAAATAGGCAGTTATTTTTGTGATCTTTCACAAGATCCAAAACGCACAATGGAAAATCAGACAAACCAAAGATATGACACACTGACCATAATGTATGAAAATGTTCTTCTAACAAAGAGTGCATCATAAACAAGGGAGACAAAACACAGGGATGGGTGCTCTTCATAGCTGGCACAGGATGGCGGGCTTCCAAGTGTTAAGACCTGTCTCCACCACTGCTATTCACATACAGAATATGCTCAGAGGAAAAAGGAACACAATAGTTAGGGTGTTCAATGTGAAAGAATCGGTGGATAGTCCTGGGATTTCCGAAACTGATTATTTTGAGCTATTCCCTGCCATTCCCTGATGATTTGCATTACCAAGGCATGGAGAAAACCCTTAAATCCCCTTTCTTTATTGTGATCTTCACAGCAAGACAAACAGTTTCTATTGTTCAAGCACATCCTCCTCTCTACTACTTGTCATCACTTAGGGTTCTCTGTCTTTATATTGCTGAGGTAACATAACCCTGAAGACTGGTTCCATGCTACTGCTTTTTATAAGGTGTCATGAAGAGCTGCCTCTCCATCCCTCACCAATGAAACAATCATATTTAGTAACATGCTTTTGCAATGTGCTTCAAGTGGTAAAGAGACAAGGAAGGAAATATGAAATTACATAGTGACAGAGACACAGACAAACAGAAAGCAGGAATTAGGAAATATCCAAGTGTGGTGTTCCTGGGTGGGCAGGTAAATAATCTGAGACCACTTATGTGTATGAAAATCAATCCCATGAATCTTCTCTCAGATAAAAAATTAAAATCACATGCTCTAAATGTTTGTGAGTAGTATCCCCACAAGTTGGATTTTCTAGGTGAGTAATAAAAAATTAATTTAAATGACAACAGAAAGGCTTTTAAATAGTTTTTTTTTTTTTTTTTTTTTTTTTTTTTTTTTTTTTTTTTTTTTTTTTNTTTTGAGACAGGGTTTCTCTGTGGTTTTGGAGCCTGTCCTGGAACTAGCTCTTGTAGACCAGGCTGGTCTCAAACTCACAGAGATTTGCTTGTCTCTGCCTCCCAAGTGCTGGGATTAAAGGCGTGTGCCACCACCGTCTGGCCTTTTATCCTGATTTCACATCAAGAAGAGGCTGAAGTGCATCTTATGACTAAATTCCATCTAAACACTCTGCTGGAATTTTCAGGGATATGCACTGAGGATGTGGTATCCTCTGTTCTATGCACAGCATGAATGTGGAGTCACTTAATGTTCTCATTCAAGGTCTGCACAGTGTGAATCATACAATTCCCTATTTGTATGCAAGTGGGAATCCAGTGTCAGAAAAATGTTACTCATTTTTTTGTCTCCTGGTCATCTATGAAACTCAAGGGCAATTCTCAGAAACCAGAGGGAAAACTGTAAACCTTGCCCTGTGCTTCCCTTTATCCTCTCAGGAACCTCCCTCAATGCACAGCAGCCCTCCTACTCAGAATAAATCCTAGGCCTAGCTGACAGGCCCCATCTCCTTCTCACTAGAGTTTCCAGTAGGTGCTGCTTTTCTGCCTGGAGACCTCACCAAACTGTAAGTGTTTCAGGGTTCCAGGAATGAAACTTGGGCATATCATCTGTGGGATATATAAATCATGAAGATTTTACTTATTCCCAGGTGTTCTGTCCCAGGGACAGCTGAAAGAATACGCCCCTGGTCTAGTACAGCCCTCACAGACCCCGTCACTCATCTGAACTGTCTGTGGATTCTCATTATCCAATCATGGTGTAAGCTGGATCTGCCAACCTCCAGGAAAGTGTCTGAAGTGGACATGAAGAATATGGAGTGGTGGAAGCACAAACTATGATTCAGCTCTCAAATCCCAAGACAACATCAGCAGGGACACTTGCTTTTTCACAAATTCTAGTTGTCCTTAGTGGTAAAAATCCTGAATCAGATATCAGGGGCAAAACTGAAGGATCAGAAAAGAAGAATATTCAGTCTTATCTCTAACAATGCCCAAAACAAATGGGGAAGATCCTATCTCTACAAATCCTCTGAATGAATGCTGTCTCTCCAAAATCTCAGACTTCCTCTCAGACTGAATCCTCAGAATGCATCTGAGTTCTTGTCTCCTCCTGTCTTATATTCCTCTGTCTGCCCATTCAAGTCACTCATGTGTCTGTTTCTCTGGTGCTGAGATTAAAAACATATAATCCTAGGTGATGGGATCATCTTTGTATGAGCTCTGTTTCTAATTTACACAAATTCAGTCTCTTGTAGCCCATGGTAGGTTTGCACTCAGAGAGATCTGTCCATCTCTATCTTCCTAGTGCTGGGATTAAAGTTTTGTGTCACCACTGACTGGCTTCTATGGCTAACTAGTGGCTTAGTTCTACACTCTGAACATCAGGAAACTTTATTTGTCAGATCACAAACAAAATATCACTACACCTCCATAGCGATGATTTCATAAACCCAAAAAATCTTCAACCTTCGGACACAGCCATGCATTACTGTGCCAGATACACAGTGAGAGAACTCCAGTGTGAGCTTGGACAGATACCTATATACTCAGACCAGCAGGGGATGTGGAGGACCAATATGTACTCCGAGAAACAGTGGTCATCTGGGATATGCTACCTCTGCAACTGTTTGATGTCATAACTTTTGTTTTATTTATTTTATTCAAGAAAATCTTCTAAAGTACCCTTTACTTGTGATAGCCTATTAATCTTGTTTTTTCATTACACATTAAACATCTGTGTTCCCCCACAATCCTCTATATGAGAGAGGAGTCTGAAATTATGAAACTTTTTAAGACAGCTTTGTAAGAATTTTGAATAATCTATAATTCATCCTCTTTATTTTTAAACTTGTGATAAAGAAAGCACAACTTCCTTGAACTGATGTTACTTTTCAAAGTTAGCTTATAAAATGAACCATCCACAGTTTCCTACTTCTAAAATAATAGGACATTGATAAAAGAGTACTGTTTTTATAACTATTGCACGATTATATTTTTGAACATTTGCATTTTGGTTAAAAGTTTGCTTGCACATTGAAGTCCAAGCTAATGATTCCTTTACAGGAATATTGTGCAACTCAGACCACAAAATTCTCAGCCACAGATATTCACATCCTTGCAGACATCAGCTGTGGTCCTTGGTCCATAACTCCAGCCCTTCCTACAGCAGCTGAGTTTTCTGATTTTCACATTTTGTGTTTTTGTGAGTGCTTTTATTGCTCCCATAATTATTCCTCTGAAGTCTCTGTTGTTGGTTTGTGTTTGGTGTTCTGACTTCTGTTTTGTAGACTTGGAACTAGAATGGAAGTAAAGACAGGAAAAGACATCTGAAGTGAAGTACAAAATGGAGGAAGCACAGGGTAATACGAAGGTTTTGAAAGGAAAAGTTGGGTGTAGTGAGAGAAAGGGGCTGAAGAGAGTAGAAAGCAAGAGAATTTGTGAAAATAAAAACAAAGTCTTGTTAAAAAAACAAAATTGATGCAAAAGTTTTGTTTTATTACAAAATTGCATTAAATGTCCCCATTATGCTGACTATATACATATGCAGAAATAAAAACTTACCTAGGAGCATGAAGACAGCCTTCTGTTGCCTGCTTTTGAGGCGGGAAAGGGAAAGTAAGAGTGGGGAATAAAAAGTATTTATAGGGAGAAATTCAGAATGCAAGCAATTGAATGCTTCAAATATAAACTTGTCCCCATAGCAACCACTGAGGAAAACAGACAGTAGCAAGATACATCACATTTAAAAACTTCCTGAGGCTGTAGGACAGCATCTCTAAGAACTGAGTAAAATTCTCCCACCTCTGCCCTTCACCTGGACCTTGGGAGCTCAGTTCAGTGCTCCCATGTGGGTCTCTGTCTCCATCTGTCACCTGATGAAGGTTCTATGGTGATATTCAAGATAGTCATCAGTCTGACTATGGGATCAGTAAGGACTGTGAGGGTTTGGTTCACCCACTGAGACAGTGTTCCTGAGCTAATGGGAGCTCACTAACTCCAGCTAGACTGGAAATAAACAAGCATGGGGTCAAACTGGACCCTCTGAATGTGGTTGACAATTGGAGCAGGCTGAGAGGCAAATGATAATGGCATTGGGATTTGTCTCTACTGCATGTACTAGCTTTTTTGGGATCCTATTTTTTTTTTTTTTTGGATACATACCTTCCTAAGCCTGGATGTAGTGGGGAGGTCTTTGGACTTCCCATAGGGCAGGGTGCCTTACCCTATATTAGGGCTGGAGGGGGTGGGGAGAGGATAAATCCGGGAGCAGGAGGGAAGTGGGAAGAGGGGAGTTGTGGGAATTTTGACTAGTATTATTTTTAAAGTAACAAAAAAAAAGAGAGAGAGAAAAAGAACTGAGTAAAACTACCATCAGTAAATTCTCAAGTGTTCCTAAAACAGTGAAGGATTTCTACTTAGAAGCAGGTGTGATCCTATGTAAGACTCACCTCAGGAAGAAGCCATGTCCAGCAGAGACAGAGGGACAGACAGAGCTTAATATCTAGAAACACAGCTTTGTGTGGAACATTTTAATTTCACATTGATTCTAAAGAGACATGACAGTGTGGAAACACAGCATTCCCTGTGCATATAGTGAAAAGGGAACTAAATATAGCATGGTGAATCCCTAGCAGAGCTATGTTAATGCTTCAGTTTCTATAACTGTCATCAGTGTGTATGGTGTTTTATATCTGCACTGAGTACTGCCTTCTGTCCAGGTCCAGCTACAGAGCATGTTATGGCAGGAAGATATGCAAATAAGGCTTCTTTGTGCCCATAAAATCCAGCCCTGCCCTGACCCTGCAGCTCTGGCATATGAGACAATCCCTGGATTCCCAAATCTTCCTAGTCGGGGTTCAGCATTGAGGACAGGACACTCATCATGGGCTTAAGGCTCATATTTGTTTTGTTTGTTCTTATTTTAAAAGGTAATTCATAAAGATGGGATACTGTGTATTGTTTGGACATGAGAAAGAGAAAAAATGTGTTCTGTTTCAGTTTTCTAACCAGAATTCTTTGTGTTTACAGGTGTCCAGTGTGAGATGCAATTGCTGGAGTCTGGGGGAGGCTTAGTGCAGCCTGGAAAGACCCTGAAAATCTCCTGTGCAGCCTCTGGATTCACCTTCAGTAGCTTCTGGATGAGCTGGGTCCGCCAGGATCCAGGGAAGAAGCTGGAGTGGGTCGCAAACATTAATGAAGTTGGTGGTACCACCCTCTATACTGACGCTGTGAAGGGCAGGTTCACAATCTCCAGAGACAATGCCAAGAACACTCTGTACCTGGAAATGAGCAGTCTGAAGTCTGAGGACACAGCCATGTATTACTGTGCTAAGACACAGTGAGTGAAAGTTACTGTGCACTCAGACAAAAACACCGCTGTGGGGAACACGGGACCAGCAGAGGGCGCCGAGAACACTTAGCTCTCTGAGTCACAGAAGAGCCTGCTCAGAGAAGCATGAAAGACAGGACTTCTCTGTGTCTGTATAGCCTCTCCACATCACACTTAGGTATTTTCTCTACAGGTATAGTGTGTAGTAATCCTTGAATGCCCAAATGATTATTCAAATTTCTATTTACAGTTGTGTTGTGTGTGTTTATTTATTATAGTGTTTCTCCTGTCTCCCTATCTCTGTCTATGTTTCAATCTTTCTCCCTTTTCCCCTTTCTCTCTATTTCTCTCTATCTCAATCTTTCTCACTCCTCTCCATGTGTGTGTCTGTGGGGAGGGGGGATGCTGACATATGATGAATTTTTCTAACAATTTGCACCACTTATTGTGAGACAAATTCTATCACTGGGCCTGGATTTCAAATACTAGATAGTCTAGTTGTCCAGATAGTCCCAGTGATAGTTCATTCTTCATATTCCCTATATGGTACACCTTGTTGGCTGCCACACCCATTTCTTTTTTCAGTTACGGATTCTGAATTCTCTGTTTAAAACCCACTGAAGCATTCTTATGTGGGAAAAAAACTTGATTTCCCAGCCCCATTTTAGTTACTTTTAAAATTTAGGATGTGCTTTTACCTAAACAAAATGCAGATCATCACAGAGAGAAAAATGATCCTGTTTAGTGACCAGCATCAGTTCCTGAAGAAGCCAAAGAAGATTTTAAACCCTAGAAGATGAAGGCAGCTCAGAGACACATGTGAGTCTAGTGAACCCTGCTGTTATTTGTTTATCTCCGTGAGCACTACACTATCCACACAGAAGCATATATCCCTAATTAAAATAGTGTGCTTTAAAAAAAAATTCTCATTCAATGCTGTGATTTAGCCCAATGGTCTAGTTCTTGTCTAGTTTATATGAGACCTTGATTCAAATGGTAATATTTCAAAACACATTTTTCATTTTGATTAATAAATACTGAGTTTTAAATATCAGTAATCCCTGTTAAAGGTTATAACAAGGTTTCTGTCATCCAAGAGAACTGTGCAGTTTTCTTTCCAAGAAAAACTCTTTTCTCTCACTTCTCTAAGTTATGAGTCAGGAGGTTAACAGATAGCTCAGGAACCCAGAGTTGAGAGGTGATGTTCTCATGAACACACAGTATTCTTCCCTGAATCCTGTGATTGGGATGCTTCACCTTGACCAGTGAAAGTGAGCAGAAGAGGTTGAATAGAGCTAATATTTTTAATAACCACAGAGATTCTTAAACCAAAAATAATTAGTTGCCTGTAGCCAATGATATGACTGCAATTTATCTAAGGAAAGACTGAGGCCGAGTGTTATGTAAATAGAGGCAAAGGGATGCTTGTGCTGCCGAAATGGGAATGTAGTTCTACTAAGACATTATAAAAACTGTGGGGTCCCTCAGAGAATTATACAAGATGATGTGACTCTGCAACCTCACATGTGGATGAGCAGAAAAAGAAGCACAGTTGGTGCAGGAAATCAGGAAAGGAGGGAGGAGAGAAAAGAAGATACACGAGAGTAGGAGAGGACAGAGGGTTAAAGAAGTAAAAAAGAAGACAGGGGATAGTGGGATAGATGAATCAGTGTGATCACAGTACATTATGAATGAGCATGGTGATTTGACTTTAAGTAGAATAAATAGCATAGATGGAAAAAGAATATTTTCAGGTATTATATGATCTTTGTATGTGTCTTTGTGAAGAATTGTCTCTGTTGTTATATGTCTGTGTGTATATGTCTGAGTGTCTGTGTGTTTGCTTCAGAGATGTATACTTTCTAATCACCTATAAATAATTTACATTACAGGGGTGACCACAACATCATCTGACCACAGAAACCTGCTTTCAGATGAGGTGAGCAGAGAGGCTGGGATTCAAGGTTTGACTTCAGGCTCTGGGACTCTCTTACTCTGAGCAAGCCCCTGAAGACATTCCTGCTCCCATTCTTTAAGATTCCAGTGATTCCCCAAGCACAAGAGGCAGAGAACACAGCTCTACAGAACATGTATTTCTCTTTTAGAGAAACAGTGACAGACACTGTTACTCTCATTTTCACCTTTTCATTCAGGTGTGGGAGTTGAACATGAATAGTGAGATTCCAGCACATGCTTTGGTTCAACTACACAGTAGTCTTGAAAAGATTATGGAGTCCAGACTCAGAATAGGAATCATTAGCTGAAGGTGAAGTTTCTCTCTTCCTCTCCTTGTACTCTTCCCTCTGTTTTCTTTGTTAGGTTTGATTTATCCTCTCAGCCCCAACATTCTCGAAATCTATGCTCGGTAAATTGATCCGTTTTGGGGGGATTTGTTTTGTTTTTGTGTATTTCAGATAGGATTTCTCTGTAGCTTTGGAGTCTGTTCTGGAACTAGCTCTTGTACACCATGCTGGCCTCAAACTCACTGAGATCTGCCTGCCTCTGCCTCCCAAGTGCTAGGATTAAAGATGTGCACCACCACTGCCCTGCAATAAATTGATCCGTTACAGAATCAGTAATAAGTGCTGGGTGTCAATGAAGAAGTAATTTTGTATGCTGGTGTACATGTTAGTAGTGCATAAATGCAGTTATCAAAAATATTTTCTGTAGAAAAATGTGATATTTTAAAAGGCTGAGCTAGGCTTGTAGCTCTGTGGTGGAGTGCTTTATGATCATATGAAATGTCTTAAATTTACTAACCAAACTCACTTAAAAATAGGAATTAAGCACTTAGACAAATATCATTTCTCACTTTCATAGTCTTAAATGAGTCACTCTATGACTGGAAAAGGAATGGAAGTGCTCACAGTAAGAAATGCAGGTAGAAATCTGTGGAGAGGAAACAAGTCTACAAGAGTTCATTACTTGGCTTCCATGGCAAGCATTTCATCCAGGGTCTACAGCATCCGTGGCACAGTTTTGAATAACTACAACCATGAATCCAATGCCGAGTTAGGACAATGTTTGGATGACTAGAAATGCTAATTGGCTAGATTGTGTGTGCATACTACATGGTTTGCACATATGTCAGGAGGCTAGAGAGGAGTTTGAGTGTGTTTACCAGATGATTTATCTTATTTTTGAGTAAGGATATCACAGTGAACCCAGAGCACAAATACTCAGACAGAATCTTTGGCTGGCAAGACTTAGAGAATCTCCAGTCATAATGCCTGCAGTGCTGGGAATATAAGATAAACCATCACACCCAGATTCTAAGCTAAGTGTTGTGAATCAAGCAAAGATTTTAACACTGGGAGGCAGGTGCCATATCCACTGAGCCAACTTTTGAGCCCTGAATATTATCACTGTACATTGAGAGAATTGTAAACTGTAAAAGCAAATATGTATATTGTATAATAATTTTTAAAAGAGAAAATGTATTGCTTATTATGAATTTTTAAACCATTAACTGTCTATATGGAAATGAATACTTCATGTACAAACCCTTATATGTCCTCATAAGTGACTCTTAAAACTCTGACTTTTTATGAAAATCTGGAATCAGGGAGATGGGCAGGATCTGCAAAAGAAGATAGAAAGTAAATAATTATCAGAATATATTGTGTTGAACAATTTTCAAGAAAATAAATTCATTAATTATTGAAAACACTGCATTTGATGGTTGGGCATGGTGAATATAGTCTTAATCCATTCAGTTGGGAAATAGAAGCAAAAGTCAGTCACCTGAAAAAGAAAGGGAAGCTTCCTGGCTTCCTTTATCCTTTCAGGAACCTCCCTCAATGCAAAGTAGACCCCAGGCTCAGAATGAAAGCCATGGCCTAGCTCAGAAGCCCATCTCCTCCTCACTGGAGCTCCAGTAAAGCATGGCTGTCTTGGTGCTGTTCCTCTGCCTCTTGACCTGTCCAAACTGTAAGTGTTTCAGAGTTTTAGGAGAGAGAATCAGGTACATCATGTATGGAATATTTGACTGATGGTGATGTTGCTTTTCCCCAGGTGAACTATCCCAGTTCCAGGTGAAGGAGTCAGTACCTGAACTGGTGCAGGCATCACAGCAGACCAAGACCCTGTCTTTCACCGTCACTGTCTCTGTGTTCTCATTAACCAGCTGTCATGAACACTGGTCCACCAGTCTCTAGGAAAGAGTCTGGAGTCTCTAGGAAAGAGTCTGGAGGAATCATACGGAATAATGAAAACACTGGTTATATTTCAGCTTTCAAATCCTAGATCACCATCAGCAGAACATCTCCAAAAGCCAAGTTTTCTTAAAACTGAACAGTCTGGGGGGCTGGAGAGATGGCTCAGTGGTTAAGAGCATTGTCTGCTCTTCCAAAGGTCCTGAGTTCGATTTCCAGCAACCACATGGTGGCTCACAACCATCTGTAATGGGGTCTGGTGCCCTCTTCTGGCCTGCAGGCATACACACAGATGGAATATTGTATACATAATAAATAAATATTTAAAAAAAAACTGAACAGTCTGCATACTGAGAACATATCCATATACTACTCTACCAGAGACACTGTGATAGAACTCCAGTGTGAACCTGAATAAAACCTTCTTAAAGAGAGCTCAGGGCCAGCAGGCAGTACTAAGGGCCATCAGAGACTCACCATTGCAATATTCTAGATCTTACTTTTCACTAATTTTTAATGCATCTGAATATTTTTGAAGTCCTTTTTTCCACTGCAATGTTTATTTTTATTTATTTATTTATTTTTTTATTGAGAATAAGAAAAAAAAGTTTCCGCCTCCTCCCAGCCTCCC
>NW_026068278.1:248434-306021 GCF_014885135.2 Alexandromys fortis | reverse complement strand
AGTCCGGTTTTATCCCATGCTGTTTCAGTCACAGTCCAGCTGGCTTTGGTGAGCTCCCAATAGATCAGCCCCACTGTCTCAGTGGGTGGGTGCACCCCTCGTGGTCCTGACATCCTTGCTCGTGTTCTCCCTCCATCTGCTTCTCATTGGGACCTTGGGAGCTCAGTCCAGTGCTCCATTGTGGGTCTCTGTCTCTATCTTTATCCATCACCACATGAAGGTTCTATGGTGATATGAAAGATATTCGTCAGTATTGCTATAGGATAGGGTCATTTCAGGTTCCCTATCCTCAGCTTCCCAAGGGACTAACTGGGGACACAATTTGTGATCTCATCTGAACAATATAGCAACAAACAGGGCAGACACGGCTATGCTCTGGGTACAAAGATCAATTTGGAAGAGATTCAGAGATCAAAGGGAGTGGGGTCCCTAGATTTGTAAGAGAGCTTCAATTAGTTCTCCAGTTAGAGTAGAATTTAGGATTTTAGTAAGAGCCAACAGATCATGCAGGAACACCCTGGTAGGACCTATAAACCATTAACCTTGATTTCCATTACCTTTCTATCATCCTCACATGAAACTTGAATATCCATTTCATCGTTGATCTTTGCTATACTCTGGTATTTATACCATGGAACTAAAGCAGCTATAGATAGCAGCTGAGCTTCAGGAGCCTGCAGGATGTTCTTGGATAATATCCTGCTTACGGTGTCCTTGAACCTCAAGTCCCTTTCTGGAAATGCTGTCAAATATATTGTAATTTGTAGGTCTTAGAATCTATTCTGGTCTTCTCAGGTCCCTGGTGTGTAATCAATTTGTTTTTCGTTAAAATAAAATACCCTACTTCTACCAAGGTATTCAAACACACTTTAAAATTTTATAGAATTTTATTTTTATCATGTAGATATATTTCTCTCTTAATGTTTTTTCCACTGACTTCTTACTTACACTAATTCACTGGCAAATTGTTCTGTGGTCTGTGCAATGTTATCTGAGTCACAGATCCTTGATCTGAACATCAGATATCTCTATCTGTGGCATTCAGGGATTCGAGGAAATGCTTGTACATTGTGGGCTATCCTCCATCACATTGTGGTATAGGAGGTCTTCTGTTTATGTATTGCTTTCATTCGCTAATCAATTAAGAAATTATTTGGCCTGATAGGGCAGAACTTAGGTAGGTGTGAAGACAAAACTGAATTCTGGAAGGATGAAATCAGACAGAGAGCAGCCATAGAGATGCCATGTCAGACAAGCTAAACCTTTCCCTGTAAGCCACAACCTCGTGGTGAACACATTAATAGAAATGGGTTTAATCAAGATGTGAGAGTTAGTCAATAGGAGGCTAGAGCTAACAGCCAAGCCGTGTTTAAATTAATACAGTTTCTGTGTGATTATTTTGGGTATAAGCCAGCCGGGCAGCAGGGACAAACAAGAGGCCACTTCCCTCCCTGTGAAAAGTCCAAGGCCCTCCCTAGTACATTTAGAATGAGCAAGGCATACATCCAAAGAGTATAGGATTCCAAGAAGCCAGTACATGCAGTAGAGACAAATCCCAGTGTCACTATCAGTGGCCCCTCTGTCTGCCACAACTGTCACCCACATTCAGAAGGACTTGTTCCCATGTTCATTCACTCCCAGTCCTGTTAGATTTGGTGAGCTACCATTAGCTCAGGCAAACTATCTCAGTGAATGAACCCCTCATAGCATTGGATTCCTTGCTCATACTCTTACTCTTTCCACTCTTCAGCTGGATCTTGGGAGCTCAGTCCAATGCTCCAATGTGGGTCATTGCCTCTGTTTCCGTTTTTAGATGAACGTTCTCTTAAGTCCTCTCAGTATTGGGGCAGGCTGTGTAGCAGGGTTCTACTGAGCTCACATCCCTATGGTCCATATTCTATGTGTAATTAGCATTGACCTTGCCCATGAATAAAAGTTGGAACAGAATTTTAAAAAGAAATCTATGGAGGTATTTTCAGCATACTACAATCTCTGATTACTAATGTGTATGTTGATGTACATCAAAATCGCTGTCTTGTGAGTAAACACTGGTAAAACCATGCTACTCTAAGATAGTAATACCTTCATTTCTCCCCTGATGTTCCCATCAATATTACATCATACAAGTTTACTAGTCACTTAGAGGTTTATGTACTGAAATATTTAAGTTTCTCGATGATTTTTTTGAAATATTTATTTATTTATTTTGCATACAATATTCTGTCTGTGTGTATGTCTGCAGGCCAGAAGATAGCACCAGACCTCATTACAGATGGTTGTGAACCACCATGTGGTTGCTGGGAATTGAACTCAGGACCTTTGGAAGAGCAGGCAATGCTCTTAACCACTGAGGCATCACAGCCCTATCGATGATTTTTCCTGGCTTTTTCCTCCTTAGAGGGATGCTAACTGAAATATGTATAATGGATTTTATAATTTTTATTACTTTCTATGCTTATAGCTTATTTGCCTTCAGCTTTCCTGGTCAAACACCTGTGTCTTCTATGGTGGGGAATCTATGGTATGAGTGATCTTTGTTTCCCACTATCTTGAAACACAGAAGATATTCAAAAAAATGTTAATCAGATTGCTTTTAAAAAATCATAAAATATAAAAATTCGGGTTATTGTCATCTGCCTCCTCTAGAGATTCTACAATTGTCACATAGGCCTAAGTGGCCCAGTAACACACCTCCTCCTCCTCCTAAGAACTCTTACTATGGTAATCCCAAATCCTCATCAACACTTCAATCAGTATCTTGTATTTTTCTTCCTGGTACCTCTTTATTGAGCAGAGCCCACATAATAAGCACAGACTATCAAGAGTTCTCCATTTGTGTCACTAAGCCAGCACAACAATACAATGAATGATCATACACATTTTATTCTGTGCACATCTCCACTAAGGAATTCTCTCTCTCTCTCTCTCTCTCTCTCTCTCTCTCTCTCTCTCTCTCTCTCTCTGTGTGTGTATCTAGTTTTGTACTGTCCCAAGCTGAGTTTATTATCATGGTACTGCAGTGTAGCACCTGTAATAATGTGTATTACACCTTCATTAGCATTATTTTGTGGAGGTTGCCTTGATTTTGCTAAAGATCACAGTTAGCAAAAGCTTACTTAAGCATTTTTTTTGGAGATTTTCTTTGTCTTTAAACCATTCAGTTATTAAGCAGGTACTATTTTTCTTTATTTTAAGGAATTGTATACTCTGCTTGTATACAATTAAATATGATCACACCTCTACGCAATTTCTCCTTCATGTCTCTTCAATATCCTCACCAATGTAAATTTCTCATCACTTCATGACATGTAGAAGGTCAGTTAATGTTGGCCATATGTGCATATGTATGGAGACAAACATTGCCACATAGGAAACTACCAATCACTATAGCTTCAAAAAAAAAAAAAAAAAAAAAAAAAGAAGAATTCTTCTTCTCCAGGAATTGTCTACATCCAACATCTCCTCAGTAAGTGGTAAAGTAAGTGAATAATCTCCCCTAGAGTTTTAACTAGCTTGGTCTTATGTAGGGCTTAAACATGGAACAGCAGCCATTATGATTCATAAATGTGATTACCATGTCCAGTAGACAGGATTTTCCAGCTCTGTTCCCCATGGTCCACCTCTTTCTTTCTGCCTCCTCTTTCTACTCTTTCTCTGTATTCTCTGAGCATAGGAGTGATATGAATAGGACTAGAAAATTTATATTTCCAACAATATATTAAAGATTAGGGGAATTTTGGGCAAATTTAGAACCTAGATTATGTGTGTTTTGCGTTATGCCTTCAGTTTTGCAGATTTTGGAACTAGAATGGAAACCCGAGGAAGGGAAGACATCTTAAGTGAGAAACAAAGGTGATAAATGGAAGAGGAATATAGATGATGTGAAAGTAAAAGTGTGTTGTGCTGAGAGAAAGGGAATGAGTAGGAAGGAAGCAACAGACTTAAAAAATGTTAAAAACTTTAAAAAAAAAAAACAAGGTTATCTAAGATCTTATTCAAAAGCCCAGGTTAAGCTAATTATATTAATTGGAGAAATGAAAACGAGGCTAACACAACATAAAGGGTGTCATGAGTTGTCTGGTGTAAACAAGTGAGAAGATAATGGCAGAGAGTTTAAAAGAATCAAAGAGAGAACATCAGGAAGCAGAAAAGTGATTTTGATGAAAACAGAAATATGTCTACATAGTAACCACAAAGTGGTAGAGAAACAGTGACAAGACATGTCTTACTGTAAGTGTCCTGTTGCCTAAGGACAGCATTGTCTCAGAAGTGAGAAAATTCAGAAAATTCCAAACTGTTCCCATCATAGTCATGGAGTTCTGTAAACATTACCTGGAGAGTCAGACCCTATCCTGAAGACACACTAGGGAGAAGTCATGTCCAGACCAGACAGTAGGACAGACTGAACTCATGTCACACAGACATGAGCAGAACTAATTAATTATACATTTATACAAAGAAGACATGACATCATGGGAAAAAAGCAAATTCTGTGCATATGCACAAAAGAGAACAAAACAAAGGGTGATGAATCCTTAGTCAGGAAAGTATGAATATCAAACTACAACAATGTGTTGATTTCTATAAATGTCATCATTGATTGGAATACTTTTATCTGCTCTGAGAAATGCCTTCCCCTGAGATCCAACTCCAGGGCTTAGTATAGCAGGAAGACATGCAAATAAGTCTTTTCTTTGACCATGAAAACCAGACCTGCTGACCATAAAGCTTTGACAGTGGAGACTTGTCCTGGATTCCAAAGTCCCCCTATTCAGCGATCACCACTGAACACAGAACACTAATCATGGACTTGAGGCTCAGCTGGTTTTTCCTTGTAATTATGTTGAGAGGTATTTTATAGAGAAAAGATGATGTGTGTTGTTTAAATGAAAGAAAAATGGCTCCTAGACAGTTTCATCACCAGCTTTCTTTTTGCTTTCAGGTGTCCAGTGTGAGGTGTCCCTGTTGGAGTTCGGGGGAGACTTAGTACAGATTTTATGTCTCTCTGAAGAGGTTCTGTGAACCAGAGTTCTGTGAGCTTTTAGCACCCCTTCCTGGTCCTTAGGATTCTGCAGTGAAGTTTGTATTTGACCTCACAGTCATATTCACTGTGTGCTTTGCAGAGTAATATGAGGTAGTGTCCTCAGATCCCAGACTTCTCATTTACAGGTACAGTGTAATCTGGAAATTATCTCTGAAGAAGGTGAATTAGCCCTTCATGGAATCAACAAAGTAGATTGTCTACTACCACCATTAATGCATGCTAACCACTCCAGCATCTCATAACCACACATGGGTCCCGAGGACCCTGTGAACTCTGTTTTTCTCCACGATCTATGCAGCATTCACACAGAAGCATATACAAATAATTTAAAATGAAGCATTTATTTAAAAGTTTCTCATTCCTTGCTGGGAGATAGCTCAATGGGAGAGTTCTGGTGGAGTATATATGTAGCTTTCATTCAAAAAATGCCATTGATCCAGAGGGGCAAGTGTGTGCTCGCCCAGCCCACAGGTCCCAGAAACAGAGTACAGGGACTCTCCAGCTTCTGCTGTGGAGACTTCTTTGTTTCACATTACTTTGCCTTCCACAAGCCTACCCTTTTGTCTGCAAAGTCCTTGGCCTAGCAATAGTCCCTGCTCCTACACTAAGAAGATCCATCAGAGGGCTAAGTGTGTATCTGCTCAGCCCGACAGCCCTGGCAATGAGGTACAGGGCTCCTCCAACTCCTGTTGCAGGGGCTTCTTTGTTAAACATGACCCTTCCCACCTCCAAGTCTGCCCTTTTGTCTGTGAGGTCCTCAGCCCAGCAAGAGTCCCTGCTCCTGTACTGAGGAGATCCATCCAGAGGGGTAAGTGTGTGCCCGCCTGGCCAGAAGGTCTTGGGAACAGAGTACAGGGCCCCTCCAGCTCTTGCTACAGGGGCTTCTTTGTTCCACATGACTCTGCCTCCCCCAAGTCTGCCCTTTTGTCTGCTAGATCCTTGGCCCAGCAAGAGTCTCTGCTCCTGTACTGAGGAGATACATCCAAAGGGGTAAGTTTGTGCACACCTGGCTGGCTGGTCTCAGGAATGGAGTACAGCCCCCCTCCACATACCTAAACATTTCTGGCCATTCAGCGGGGTGTCTCCTAAGCTACTAGCTTTCTCTAGTTACCCCATCCCATCTTGCCCCCAAGAACTCCTTTTCAACTGTAGGGTCCTTAGATCCACCATCACAGCCTGCTTCAGGGCAGAGGGGATCTGAGAGCCAGCTCCAGTGCTGAGGGATCCTAAGAGAGGGCAGACCGAGAAAAACCCGCAAGTACACAGTCAGTCACAGCAAAGATTGGACTAAGATGCTAACACTCTCATGGCTGCATTTGAAGGAAGAAATGTGCAGGCACCAATGCAAGAATTCCTCCAACAACCTGAACTGAGGTATGGCTGGATATGGAAAATCAGGGTAAATGAACAGGAACTATGAAGTCAAGTATAATAACAGAATACAAGAGATAAAATAAAGAATCTCAAGCGCTGAAGATACCAAAAAGGAAGTAACTCATTGATCAAAGAAAACAGCAAATCCAACAAATTCTTAACAGAAAACAGGAAATCTGGGATACCACGAAAAGACCAATTAGGTCTACTCCTAAGAATAATAGGGATAAAAGAAGGAGAAGAATTACAGCACAAAGGCCCAGAAATATACCCAACAAAATTATAGAAGAAAACTTTCCCAACCTAAAGAAGGATATTCCTATGGAGGTACAAGAAGCATACAGAACACCAAATATACTGGATCAAAAAAATTCACTTGTCATATAATAAACAAAACACAAAAAATACAGAATAAAGAAAGAATATTAAAAGCTGCAAAGGAAAAGGGTCAAGTAACATATAAAGGTAAACCTATCAGAATTACACCTGACTGCTCTATGGAAACCATGAAAGCCAGAAAGTCTTGAATAGATGTGCTGCAGTCACTAAGAGACTAGATGCAAGCCCAGACTACTGTATTCAGGAAAGCCTTCTTTCACCATCGATGGAGAAAAAAAAAAGATATTCCAGGACAAAAACCGATTTAAAAAATACATAGCTACAAACCCAGCCTTATAGAAAGTACTAGAAGGAAAACCAAAACCCAAGGAAGCCAACAACACTCATAATAACACAGACAGCTGACAACCCTCCACCAGCACAACTCAAAGAATGGAAACACACAAACACTACCACCAAAAGAAAATAACTGGAATTAAGAACTGGTCATTAATATCACTTAATATCCATGGACTCAATTCAGCTATTAAAAAGGCACTATTTAAGAGAATGGATATAAAAACAGGATCCAACAGTCTGTTGTTTACAAGAAACAAACCTCAACCTAAAATAAAGACACTACCTCAGAAAAAGGGTTGGTAAAAGGTTTTCCAATGTATAACCCCAGTAGCACAGACAATAAAAACAAAATGAATAAATGGCACCTTCTGAAACAGAGAAGCTTCTGTAAAGCAAAAAAAAAAAAGAAAGAAAGAAAGAAAAAGAAAAATAGGAGATTTTCACCAACCCTGCATCAGATAAAGGCCTGATCTCCAAAATATATAAAGAACTCAAGAAACTAGAAATTCAAATTCAAATTAATCCAATTAAAAATGGGGTACTGAACTGAACAGAGAATTCTCAACAGAAGAAGTTCAAATGGCCAAAAGATACTTAAGGTCATGTTCAACATCGTTAGCGATCAAGGAAATGTAAATCAAAACAACTTTGAAATACCATCTTACACCTTTCAGAATGGCTAAAATCAAAAACACTAATGATAACCTATGACGGAAAGGATGTGGAGTAAGTCAGTCATCCACTGCTGGTAGGAATGCAAACTTGTGCAACCACTATGGAAATCAGTGTGGCGGTTTCTCCAGAAGCTGGAAGTCAACCAACCTCAAGATCCAGCAATCCACTCTTGAGAATATACCCAAGAGATACCCAATCATACTACAGAAGCATTTGTTCCACTGTGTTCATAGCGGCACTATTTGCAACAGCCAGAATCTGGAAATAACCTAGATGCCCCTCAATGGAAGAATGGATAAAGAAACTGTGGAATATATACACAGTGGTAAAAATCAATGACATCTTGAATTTTGCATGCAAATGGATGGAAATAAAAAACACTATCCTGAGTGAAATAACCCAGACCCAAAAAGATGAATATGGTATGTACTCACTCATTAGTGTATTCTAGCTATAAGCGAAGGACATCAATCCTATAGTTTGCGATCCTAGAGAAGCTAAATAATAAGGTAAACCCAAAGAAAAACATATATAGATATATAGATACTCCTGGAAATTGGAAGAAGACAAGATTGCCAGGCAAAAGTGGGGAGCATGGAAGTGGGGTTAAGGTGCGGGGATGGGAGAGGGGGAGAAACAAGGGAGAAAGGGAGGATTGGGGAGAGCTTGGGGGAGTGGGATGGTTGAGATGGAGAAAAGGCGGATTTGGGAGCAGGGAAGAAGATATCTTAATTAAGGAGCCATTTTAGACTAAATGGGGAAGATCCTATCTCTACAAATGTTCTCACTGAATGCTGTCTCTCTGACACCTCAGACAGCCTCTCAGACTGAATCCTCAGACTGTGTTGAGTTCTTGTCTCCTCCCATCTTTTATTCTTCTCTCTGCCCAGGCATCTGACTCCTGACTCTACCTCCCTAGTGCTGGGATTAAAGGCATACGATCCCAGTTGCTGGGAACACTCTGTGTGAACTCTGTTTCTGTTATGCACAGATTCAATCCTTTGTCGTCCAGGGTTGTATTGCACTCACAGAGATCTGTCCACCTCTGTCTTCCTACTGCTGGATTTACAGGTGTGTGCCACTACTGCCTGTGCTCTATGGCTAACTAGTGGCTTACCTCTGCAGTCTAATCTTCAGGAAGCTTTATTTGTAAAATCACAAACAAAATATCACTACACCTCCAAGACATATGTTTTCATAAAACTGAACAATGTTCAAACGTCAAAGACAGCCACTGTGCCAGACACACAGTGAGAAAACTCCAGTGTGAGCTTGGCCAGAAACCTTTCTACTCAGACCAGCATGGGATATGGAGGACCAACAAGTACTCCCAGAAAGAGAGGTGGTCACTTAAAAAACTAGGAAGTTCAAGAATATGCTGCATTTACACCTGTTTGATGTCATAACCTTTTCTTTTACAGAAGGAAATCTTCTAGAGTACCATTTATCAGTAATAATCTATTAATCTTGCTTTTTAATTACACAATAAACACCTTTGTTCCTCCACAATACTCTAAGATGTCTAATTGCTTCCTTTCAGACAAATCTTATACCTGTCAGAATGGCAAAAAAAAAAAAAAAAAAAAAAAAAAAAAAACACCTATGATAGCTTAGGCTGAAGAGGATGTGGAGTAGGGGAATACTCATCCATTGCTGATGGGAAGGCAAACTTATAAAACCACTTGGGAAATCAGTATGGTGGTTTCTCTAAGAATTGGGAATCAACCTAGCTCAGGATACAGCAATACCACTCTTGGGCATATACCCAAAAGATGATGGATCGTACTACAAAAACATTTGTTCAGCTATGTGTATAGAAGCATTATATGTAATAGTCAAAACCTGAAAACAACCTAAATGCCCCTCATTAGAAGAATGGATAAAGAAAATGTGGCATGTTTACACATTAGAATACTACTCAGCAGTAAATATCAATGGCATTTTAAATTTTGCATGCAAATGGATGAATTTAGAAAACACTATACTGAGTGAGGTAACCCAGATTCAAAAAGGATGACCATGGTATGTATTCATGCATAAGTGGATACTACCTATAAACAAAGCACATTCAGCCTACAGATCATGATCATAGAGAAGCTACATAAAAAGTTGAGCCCCAAGGGAAATATATATCCACCTGGGAATTGGAAATGGACAGGAATGACTGTCAGTGTTGGGAGAATGGTGGTGGGGTAAGAGGGGAGAGTAGGCGGAGAAGAGGAGGGGAGAGGAGAACTTGCAGGAATGGGATAGTCAAGATGGAGGAAGGACAAAGATAAGAGCAAGGAAAGAGTTCTTGATTGAAGGAGTCATTATAGTGTTAGCATAAATCTGTATCTAGAGAAATTTCAAGGAATCAAAAAGAATGACCCCCCATAGGAGCCTGAGCAATAGAGGCAGAAACTGATGGAGGTAGAGGCAGAGACCCACATCCCAAAATCCAGTTGAAGAATGAAAGGAATGAGAATATGAGCAAGGAGGTTAATTAAGACCATGATACATTAGCCCACTAAAACAGTTTGCTTGAGCGAATGGGAGCTCACCAACTCTAGCTGAACTGGGAAGGACCACAAATAGGACCAAACCAGTTTCTCTAAATAGGGTTTACCTTTGCATGGCTGGAACAGACTGAAGGACAACTAACATGGCACCAGGATTTATCCCTACCGCTTGTACTGGCTTTTTCGGATCCTATTCCCTTTGGATGTATACTTTGCTCAGCCTAGGTATGGTATTGAGGGCCTTGGACCTTCTATAAGACAATGTGCCTTACCCTCTCTGAGAAATAGATGGTGGTACAGTGGGAGGGTGTGTGGAGGGAATGGGAGAATGGGAGGGAGTGGGAACTTCGATTGTTTTTTTTAAAAAAAATTCTAATAAATTAAAAAAAAATGAAAGTTCGCAAGAGACTTGACTCTAGAGGGGTTCCCAGGTGTCCAAGGAGATGTTCCCAGCTTGTTCCTTGGGCAGCAGAGGAGAGGGTGCCTGAAGCACAGTGTACCATAGCCACACTGATGAATATCTTGCATATCACCATAGAACCTTCATCTGGATATGGGTGGAGATAGAGAAAGAGACCCACATTGGAGCACTATACTGAGCTCCCAAGGTCCAAATGAAGAGCAGAAGGAGGGAGAACATGAGCAAGGAAGTCAGCACCACAAAGGGTGTGTCCACCCACGGGACAGTGGAACTGATCTAATGGGAGCTCACCATGGCCATCTGGACTGGGACTGAATGAGCATGTGATAAAGCTGCACTGTCTGAATATGGCTGACAATGAGGGATGACTGAAAAGCCAAGGACAATGCCACTGGGTTTTGATCCTACTTCATGTTCTGGCTTTGTGGGAGCCTAGTCAGTTTGGATGTCCACCTTCCTAGACCTGGATGGAGCGGGGAGGACCTTGGACTTCCCACAGGGCAGGGGACCCTGACTGTTCTTAGGACTGGAGAGGGAGGGGAAAGGGAAGTGGGGGAGAGGGAGGGAAATGGGAGGAGAGAAAGAGGTAGAAATTATTAATAAAAAATATAAAAAAACTGTGAAAGAAAGCAAAGTAAAAGAAAATTTTAAAAAAAGGAAATAATGAAGGACTCCAGCAGTTCTTAGTTGGATGGGAAGATGGTCCCAGATAGAGTTACCTACCAGTGTTCCTAAATCATTTGCTTTCTGAATTTATTGTTTTGAGCCTCAGTTATATAGTTTATATTATTTTCCTTTATTCTTTAGAATCTCTAAATATGATATTATTTCATCCAGTTCCTCTAAAATCTGGCAAACATGGGCCTCTACCAACCTTATACTTATTTAAGCATAGTTAGTGCAGCCCATATGTGCATGTGTGTGAACCCATGCACTGCAATATTGGAAACCTACCAGTAACCATACCCTCAAAAAAGAGCGACTATGTCCCTTGTCCAGAAAACACATTTCCATCTGCTCCTCAGTAAAAAGTAGGACCAAGGAATTATCAGCCATATCTATACCAGTGTTTTGGCTGGCTTGATCCTAGTTCGGATGTATACAGACATCAGCCATTATGAGTCCATGATTGTAATATTCATGACATGTCCAAAAGACAGCATTTCAAAGCACCTGTGTTCCACTCCTTCCCTTCTTCCCTCTTTTTTTTTCATCAGTGTTCTCTGAGCCTTGGAAGAACTCCAATGATTCTGGAAATCGTATATCATGCACCATATTGAAGATTAGGAAGAACAGTTTCTGCCTTATAGAAAATCCAGATTGTTTGTTTGAGACTCTGTGTATGTGGTGTTCTGAATTCTATTTTGTAGGCTCAGAACTAGAATAGAAGTCAAGAAAGGAAAAGACATCTTAAGTGAGGGGCAAGAGGGAAATGACACAGGGAAAGACAGAGGTTTTGAAATGAAATGTTGCATGTAGTGAAAGAAAGGGGATGAGTCAGTAGGAAGCATGAGAATTCAGAAATATAAAAATAGAGTCTTCTGACAATACAAAACTGATGCCAAAGTTTGGGGCTTTTTTATTAAATTTTATTAAGTGCCCCCATTAAGCTGACTATATAAATATGCAGAAACAAAAACTGACCTAAGGCAAATTGAAGACAGCCATGTGCTTCCTGGTATCAAGTTGGGGAAAAATCACAGTGGGGAGTAGAAAGAGATCTTATGAAATCTGTTCATGTTATGTAAAGACATACACACACACACACATATATATACATACATATATATATATGTATATATATATCCATAGAAATTAATGATAGAAAGATAGACTACCACAAGGAATGTTTCATTTGCAAACTTCCTGGGGACATAAGACAGCATTTCTCAGAACTGAGGAAAATTCAGAAAAGTCTCAAGTGTCATAGAGAAGGAGTTCTACTTAGAGGCAGTTATTATCCCACCCAAGATCCACCTCAGGAAGAAGCCATGTCCAGCAGAGACAAAGGGACAGACAGAGATAATATCTAGAAGCATAGCAGTGTGGAGCTTTTCAATTGCACATTGATCCTAAAGAGTCATGACAGTGTGGAAACCCAACATTTTCTATTCATATGGTGAAAAGTGAACTAAGTACAGTGTGGTGAATCCCTAAGAAGGAAAATGTGTACACAGCTATGTTAATGCTTCAATTTCTATAACTGCCATCAGACTTATATCTGTGCTGAGTACTGACTTCTGCCCAGGTCCAACTACAGAGCCTGCAGGAAGATATGCAAATAAGGTTGCTTTGTGTCCATAAAAACTAGAACTTCTCTGAATTGTCGGCTCTGGCATAGGAGACCACCCTTGGATTCCGAAATCCTCCCAGTCAGGGTTCAGCACTGAAATCAGAACGCTCATCCTGGACTTAGGGCTTATACTGATTTTCTCTGTCCTTATATCAAAAGGTAATTTATAAAGATGAGATACTGTGTGTTGTGTGGAAACAAGAAAGAGAAAAAAATGTTTTTTTTCATCAGTTTTCTAACCAGAGTTCTTTGTGTTTACAGGTGTTCAGTGTGAGGTAGAGTTGCTGGAGTCTGGGGGAGGCTTAGTGCAGCCTGGAAGGTCCCTGACACTCTCCTGTGCAGCCTCTGGATTTACCTTCAGTAATGCTGGCATGAGCTGGGTCCGCCAGGCTCCTGAGAAGGGGCTGGAGTGGGTGGCATACATTAGTTACAATGGTGGTACCACCAGTTATACTGACGCTGTAAAGGGCCGGTTCACAATCTCCAGAGACAATGCCAAGAACACTCTGCACCTGTAAATGAGCAGACTGAGGTTTGAAGACAGCCATGTATTACTGTGCAAGAGACACAACACAATGAGTGAATGCTACTGTGAGCTCAGACAAAAACACCCCAGTGGGGACGACAGAACCAGCAGGGGGCGCTGAGATCACATACAAATCAGGGTCACAGAAGAGCCTGCTCAGAGAAGCATGGAAGACTGGACTTCTCTGTGTCTGCACTGCCGCTCGATATCACATTTAGGGATTTTCTCTACAGGTATAGAGTGTAGTAATCCTTGGATGTCCAAATATTTATTTCATTTTTTCCTCTTGGTGTGTGTGTGTGTTTATTTATTACAGTGTTTCTCCTTGATTCCCTTTAACTGTCTATCTAGCTCTCTCAATGTCTCTCTCACACACACTACTTCTTTCTCTCTCACACACTTTTTCTCTACCTACTCTGTGTATGTGTGTGTTTGTGCTGACATATGATGTTCAATCAGGCTCTGTTTTTCTCTTTTCAATGTGTGGCAAACATTGTTACTCATATGTGCAGTCTGCTCTCATATTTACCTTTTAATTCAGGTGTATGAGTTGAACATGTATCGTGAGAATCTTGAAACGGTCATGGAGTCCAGACTCAGAATAGGAATCACTACTGTGGGTGAAGTTTCCCTCTACTTCTCCTTGTCCTCGTCCTTCTGTTTTCTTTGTTTCGTTTGATTTATCCTACCTACCCCAACATTCTTGAGATACATGCTCAATAGATTGATCCTTTACAGAATCCATTATAAGTGTTGGGCATCAAGGAAGAAGAATTTATTGTTCCTGGTGTATATTTTAATAGTGCATCAAAAATTATTTTCTGTAGAAAAAATGTGATGTTTTAAAAGATTCAGCTTGGCTTGTAGCTCTGTGGTAGAGTGCTTTCTGATCCTGTGAAATGTTTTAACTTCAAGAATCAAAGTCTCTTAAGATAGGAATTAAGCACTTAGACAAATATCATTTCTCACTTTCAGAGACTTAAATGAGCCACTCTCATGGCTGAAAAAGGAATGGAAGTCCCCAGAATAGGAAGTGAAGTTGGGAAGTTTTGAAGAAGGAACAAGTATCCAGGAGTTCATCTCTTGGAATCTTTAGCAAGCAGTTCATCTAATATTTACAGCACCAATCACACAGTTCTAAGTAACTACAAACCATGAATCCAATGCAGGGTAAGGACAATGCTTGAATGGCTGGAAATGCTAACTGAGTATACTGTGTGTGCACTGTGTATGGTTTTCACATGTATCTGGAGGCTAGAGAAAAGACTGAGTGTATTTATCAGTTGAATTTCTATCGTAATTTTGAATCAGAATCTCATGGTGAACCTGGAGCGCACATGTTCACATACAATCTTGGAATGGCAAGTCTTAGAGAACCTCCAGTCACAATGCACCCAGTTCTGGGAATATAGGATAAATCATCACACCCAGCTTCTAAACTAAGTGTTCTAAATCAAGCTATGATTCTCATACTGGGAGGCTGGCACCTTACCACTCAAGCCAACTCAGGAGCATGGATATTATAATTATACATTGATAAAAGAACTATAATCTATAAAATGCAAATATGTGTATTGTATGATACTTTTTAAAAGAGAAAATGTATTTCCAATTATGGATTTTTAAACCATTAACTGTCTATATGAAAATGTATGCCTTGAGTCTAAATGCTTATATATCCTCATAAATAACTCTTAAAATTGACTATTATGGAAATCTGGAAACTGGGAAATGGTAGGATCTGCAAAAGAAGAGAGAAAGTAAATAATTATCAGAATATATTGTGTTGAAAGTTTTTCAAGAAAATAAATTCATTAATTATAAACAATGCTTCATTTGATGGTTAGGCATTGTGAAGCATTCATTCAATAGGGAGACATAAGCAAAAAATTCTCTCATATCTTGGTCTATATAGAAAGTCCAGACCACTCAGATGACCCTATCAAAAAAGGAAGTAAGTCAACCACTCTACCTGTGAATGGAAGAGTGTTTCTGAGTGTTGCTGTGTAAGATGGGTATGGAACTGTATCTGGAAGTGGGACTCTTATTCTGTGTGTGTGTGTGTGTGTGTGTGTGTGTGTGTGTGTGTGTGTCTGTCTATGTTTGAAAGTGTGGATGTAGCTTGAAGGGGAACTCTGTGTGTGGCTGAGGTTGCAGTTCACCAGCCTGTCATGTTCCCAACTTCCTTACTTTCATGAGAAGAATTTTCAACATAGTGATCTATTAATGTGATCAACACTATGAACAAAACTAACATGCAAATGAAAGGGTTTCTGTCTTTCTGTCATCTTAACTCTCAAAATCCATCATGAGGAAAATCAGGACATTAAATCAAGAAATGCTCTTCGATAGAAGAATGGATAAGGAAAATGTGGTATATTTACATGATAGAGTAGTACATAGCAGAAAAAAATAACAAAATCTTGAATTTCGCAGGCAAATTGATATAGTTAGAAAACATCATTTTGAGTGAGGTGACCCAGACCCAGAAAAACAATTATCACATGTACTCACTAATAAGTGGTTTTTCAACATAAAGCAAAGAAAACCAACCTACAAATCACAATCCCAGAGAACCTAGACAACAATGAGGTACCTAAGAAAGACATACATAGACCTAATCTACAGGGGTAGTAGAAAACAAGACAAGATCTCCTGAGTAAATTGGGAATATGGGGACCTTGGGAGAGGGTTGAAGGGAAGGACAGTGGTAGAGAATGGAACAGAGAAAAATGTAGAGCTCATTAAAAATCAATAAATAAAAAAAGATAAGGGCCTGAAGGTGAGAACTGAATCAGAAAGCATGAGCTCTGTTTAATAGCTTGCTCTCCATGTTTGTTCAGTCTGCTTTCTTATACAAACCAGGAACACCTTCCCATGGATGCCATCCTCAACATCAGCATGGGCCCTCCCACATCAGTCATTAATCAAGAAAATGGCTCCCACAGAATTGCCTGTAGACCAATTTAATGGAGGCATATTTCCCAGCTGAAGTTCTTTGTTCCCTGATGACTCTATTCTGTATTATGTTGATGAAATTCTAACCACAGCAAAAATGGACATGCTGGTATTGTCATGATAATGTGGGCCATTAAATGAGTGTCATTGTCCACTATATAAGAAATAAAAATGACTGATGAAACACTTAAGAATAAGGATCCGGGGCTGGAGAGATGGCTCAGTGGTTAAGAGCATTGCCTGCTCTTCCAAAGGTCCTGAGTTCAATTCCCGGCAACCACATGGTGGCTCACAACCATCTGTAATGGGGTCTGGTGCCCTCTTCTGGCCTGCAGATATACACACAGACAGAATATTGTATACATAATAAATAAATATTTAAAAAAAAGAATAAGGATCCGCCTCTCAAATAGAAGATAATTATAAATACTATGGGACTTCACCATAAACTCACTCCCTTTTTTTTGCACAATGAACACATGAGTTCACACATACTAAACGTTAATAATCACAAGTTATCTTCTAGATTAGAAATAAGAATAACATGCCTCTACTGACAACAAAAGAATTAATTCTAAGTTTTCATAAGTATGATTTCTGATCACTATGAACCCCAATTCCATTCTAAATCCAATCTATGACTTTTCAGAGACAATCAAATGCATTGAGTAAGTGATCCTCAGGTAAGGTATAGTTATTAAAGTGCAAATGAAATAGCACTACACCTTTCAAAGGGATCATGGTTCTGCTAGACATTGCTTAATAATGTGTAGGCTCTTAAGAGAATTACAAAGGCCATGTGACCAGAAATAGATGAGTTGTGTTTAAATGAAGTGGGATTTTCATTTGGAATAGATTTTTTTTTCACTTTCATGTTTATTTCCTGATACCACAGTTACACTATCTCTCCATCTGGAATCTCTGTCTGAAATCCTGAGCCCCATAACATTCCATAAAGACCCCCTCAAGGAATGGTGCTTCTACCACTCAAATTCTCACAGTCATTATACTATGTGTCATTAGTGTGGCGCTGTTCCTTGAATTAAAGTGGGGACTTGCAATGAACCAGCTCAGCCAGGGCACTAGAATCGATGGGACAAGGTCTCAGGAGTAGGTGCGTAGGAGTCAGTGGATGACAGACACAAGACTCAAAGGAATTCCATCTGAATGAATCTTTACTAGGCATGAGGCTCATCATAATTACAGAAAAAATGCTTAACAGAATGTATTGTTTTTCATATGATACAGATTATTCTTAGAATCATTTTATCAGATACATGAGAATAGATTTTCATCAGACAGATGTTCCTGGTATGAGCCTGTGATTGGTCATGCTTGTCTTGGCTTGGCACTTGTTTTGATATAAAACTTTATCTAGGTTATAAATTCATTGCATTTTGAGCTAAGGGCAAGAAGTCAGGGTTAATAGTCAAATAAACTACTGTGTTTTTATATTTCTGCAATATATGCAGAAAAACTTCTTTTCTTCTCTTCCATGTTTCTAACTCTTTTTCAAACCTCACCCAAAACCAATCTCAAGATTTTACATTTATCTCACTCTTCTTATACTTATCCCATCTTTGCTGAACTGTTTCAATTCCTTAATTAAGTTTGCCTTTTACCCTTTATTTACTAAGCACCACGTTACACCTGTAAAGTTTTTTCTCTTGAATTTTAACTCATCATCTTCCATTAGCTTCATATACTCCTATACAGGGCAATGGCTCATCAGTAGATATTGGAAACATAAACAAACTATCTTTCTTTCCAGAAGAAATTAGACTGAATTCCTTAAAACTTAAGTAGGTAATGCCCAAAGTTCAAGGACTCCAATGCAAGAAGAACAGCACACACACACACACACACACACACACACACACACACACACCCCTTCTCTGTAGGTACACTTCCTTGAAGATTGTGCCAAATCTTACATGAGTGACCACATAGACTCCGCAGGAGGTGGCATAACAGGAACTGAAGTTACATTAGTCAGAATTTTAAAATTTATTGAGGTATTTTCAGCATACTACAATCTCTGCTTACTAATGTATATCTTGATGTACATTATAAGAGTTGTCTTGTGAGTAAACACTGGTAAAAACATTGATTTCTCTACTGGGGTTCAACATTCATTTCGCTCCTGAGGTTCCCATCAATATTACATCATACAATTCTTAAAGCCACTTTGAAGCTCATGTATTGAAATGTTTATACTTTCTGGGTGAGTTTTCCTGGTCTTTTCGTCCTTAGAAAGATGCTCACTGAAATTTGATAATGGTTGTTATATTTTTAATAATTTTCTAATCTCATAGATTGTCTTCAGTCTTTAAGGTCAAACACCTGAGTCGTCAAAGTTGTGGAATCTATGTTATGAAGTATCTTTGCTTCCCTCTATCTTGAAACTCAGCAGATATTCAAAAAAATTAAATTTAATGTACTTTTTACAAATTCATGAAACATAAAAGTTTATGGTTATTGTCATGTTCCCCCTTCAGAGATCCTACAATTATCTCATTAGCCTGCGGGGCCCCATGAATACACTTGAACCTCCTAATCACTCTTACCAATAGGGAATTCCCAAATCCCCATTCACTGTTCAACCAGTATGTTGTATTTCTCTTCTTGGTCCCTCTCTATTGAGACATCCGCAAATTTCAAGCACAGACTATCAAGGGCCCTCTACTTTTCTCACTAAGCCAGCAGATCAATACAATGAATGATCTTACAACTTTTACTCTGTGAACATCTCCACTAAGGAACATCACAAAGTCCCACTTGCTAATGCCCCACTATTCTGTCTCAAGCCGTCACTGTTAAGAGTCTCTATAGTTATATTTTCACCAGCCACTGATCCTTCAGTTGGCCCATGCTGCAGACTGACTCTCTTGGAGATCAAAGACTGAGGGAGAACAGAGGTGAAGGCTTAGGAGAACCTAGGATTCGGCGAATGACAGACAGACACAACTCTAATGAGATTTGAATCTGCTGCAACTTTACTAAAATTAAAGCATCACTTTTAAGATATTACAGAAGGAAGTTGGCAGACATAAAAGTTTCCATAGAAACATGATTACAGACAATTGACTATTCTCAGCAAGTCTTGTGGTCAGGGCCAGGTGGATAGAGCTGTTCTTTGAAATTTGTCTCACACCACTAACTAACTGTGCTTTCTCATGGTCCTAAATAATATCTGCCTTCAAGGTAGCCAAGGTAACCCAAACACCATTCTTCAGGATTCCACCCCCAGGGTTTGTTTCAATATTGAATGGCTGGCTTCATGTTATCAAGAATATCTTGCCTTTTTTTTTTTCCTATCTAAAATGTACCAGAGGTTTCTCATTCTGGCTAGCTTCTCCATAAATGGTAATTCATGCCATTCCATACATTTTCCTTTGTAATTTTCCCATCTTCTACCAAATCTCCTTTCATGAGCTCTTTCTGTTCTAGGGTATCAGTAAATTCCCCCAGAGAGCGAGCCAGAGTCTTAATCATAACATTAATGGCCTGAATCAAGGGAGGGAACTGATGCATCAGTTCCTCCGTATTCAAGGAGCCGTTGGAAATGTTTCCTGGTTCCCTGAACAGATTAAGTTTTTGTCAAGAGAAAAATAGAACAGAAGAAAGGATAGCAGAGTCAATGCAAGAAACCAATGCCAGGAACTAAGTGAACGAGGTCGTTGAGGCCAATCAGGCACCTCAACACGAACAGACTGCCAGGGAACAGCCGGGGGCCAAGCTCCAGGAAGCACAAGCCCCTCATTTTGAGACAGATACCACCTGAGAGGCATTTTGTCACACAGGTGAGAAAGCCGTGGATGTGGCAAGCCCATGTGCCAAGGAAATATAAGTGGTAAATTTTCATTTCCTCCTGGCCCCTTTGCTCTTCCCCAAACTCAGCCATCATCCTTTACCCTGCACATCTTCTGGTTCTCTACATTTCAAATATGCCCAATGTCCTGCTTCAGTATATCTGTTGTCCTGACATGGCTAAGGTAACCCATTTAATGACCTAGCTCTACTAATTGTACTCTTGCCATCTCCCTAACCATCATCCAGTGAGGAACACTGCCTGTTTTGATCATTTTCGGAACCTAGAATATGTGTTTGGTGATTAGCACTAAAAACAGGACACTTACCATGGACTTGAGACTTATTTCTCTTTTTCTTGTCATTATTTTAAAAGGTAATTTATAGAGATGAGACGGTGTGTCACGTGTGTGCATGAAGATGGAAAATGGATTTTAGTCAGTTTTATGATCAGATTTCTCTGTGCTTTCAGGTGTCTAGTGAGAGGTACAGTTGGTGGAGTCTTGGGGAATCTCAGGAAAACCTAAAAAATTCCTGAGACTCTGTGGATGCACCTTCAGTAACTATAACATGAACTGGGTCTGCCCAGCATGAGGGAAGGGGCTGGAGTGGTTTTCTTGCATTAAGTACATTAAGTATAGTAGTAGTTCAACAACTACTATGCTCATGCCATGAAGATCTAATACACTGTCTCCAGAGACAGGGACACAAACACTCTGTACCTGGAAATAGGCAGTCTGAGGTCTGAGGATACAGCCATGTATTACTGTGCAAAGTGCACAGTTTGTGAATACTATTGTGAGCTCAGATGCAAACCTCCCTGCAGGTTCCTAAGGACCAGCAGGGGGCACTAAGAGCACACAGAGCTCTGGGTCACAGGAGAGCCTGTTGCGAGAGGCAAAAAGGGCCAGACACACTCTGCCATAAAAAACAATGACTTCTCGAATTTTGCATGCAAATGGATAGAAATAGAAAACACTATCCTGAGTGAGGTAACCCAGACCCAAAAAGAGGATCATGGGATAATTGTTTTCTAGCCATAAATATAGGTCACCGAGTCTATAATTTGTGATCCTAAAGAAGCTAAATAAGAAGGTGAACCACAAAATAAACATATAGTCATTCTCTTGGATATGGGAATTAGACAATTTTGCCGGGAAAAAATTGGGAATTGGGGGGGGGGGTAGGATGGGGGTAAGGGGAAATGGGGAGAGAAAAGTGAGAAGGGGAGGATAGGGGGAACTTGGGGAAATGGGATGACTGGGGATAAAACAAGGTTGGATAGAGGAGCAGGGAATCACATAACTTAATTAAGGGAACCACCTTAGGGTTGGTAAGAGACATGAACCTAGAGTGGCTCCCAGGTGCCCAGGGCAATGTCCCCAGTTAGTTCCTTGGCCAGCTGAGGATAGGGAACCTGAAATGACCCTATCTTATAGCCATACTGATGAATATCTTGCATACCACCATAGAACCTTCATCTAGCGATGGATGGGAATAGAGACAGAGAAGCACACTGGAGCATCAGACTAAGCTCCCAAAGTCCCAATGAGGAGCAGAAGGAGGGAGAACATGAGCATGGAAGTCAGGACCACGAGTGGTGCACCCATCCACTGAGACAGTGGGGCTGATTTATTGGGAGCTCACCAAGGCCAGCTGGACTGTAACTGAAAAAGCAGGGGATAAAACCGGACTCTCTGAACATGGTGGACAATGAGGGCTGATGAGAAGCCAAGGACAATGGCATGGGGTTTTGTTCCTACTTCATGTTCTGGCTTTGTGGGAGCCTAGGCAGTTTGGATGTTCACCTTCCTAGACCTGGATGGAGGGGAGAAGACCCTGGATTTTCCACAGGGCAGGGAACCCCGACTGCTCTTTGGACTGGAGAGGGAGGGGGAGAGGAGTGGGGGAGGGGAAGAGGAACGGGAGGAGGGGGGGAATGGGAAGCTGGAAGGAGGCAGGAATTTTTTTTCAATAATAAAAAAAAAGGGCCGGGGGGGGGGAATGGGAAGCTGGAAGGAGGCAGGAATTTTTTTTCAATAATAAAAAAAAAGGGCCAGACACTTCTGTGTCTGTTCTGCTTCTCCAAATCACACTCAAGATACTCTCTACAGGTTTGGTGTGTAGCAATCCTTGAAGTGTCCAAATGTTTATTTAAAATTATATTTTCCCTTTCTGTATTTATTTTATTCATTTTTATTTTATAAAATTATAAAATATATTTATAAAATTATATTTATATATGTATGTATTGATATACTGTTTTTCTTCCTTTCTCTCCTTCTTAACATGCCCCCATGTGTGTGTGTGTGTGTGTATTTCTGTGCATTTAATATGTGCTCATTCTTCTATCAACATGCACCTTATTTTAAAGACAAGCTGTATCACATAGCCTTGTTGCTAGAGGTTTGTTTGTTCATTTCCTAGTCTCCCAGACTTCCAAAATAATCACATAGAAACTATATTATTTAAATCACTGCTTGGCCAAACACTTAAGTATGTTGATAGTTAGCTCTTGTGTCTTTGGTTAACCTATTTCTGTTTACTTTATAGTTTACCACGATTTTCGTGCCCTACTGCCAAGATTCTGGCTGTTGGCTCACATCTTTCTTTTCTGGCAGCTACATGGAGTCTCACTAACTCTGTCTACTGTTGCTACATATGTATCTCTTCCAGTCTGGCTATATTCTGTTAAGCCATTGGCCAAAATAATCTTATTTATTAACAAATAAAAACAACACATAGAGAGAAGGAATTCTTGCAGCCTAGACTGGATATCACAAATGGTTAGACAAGTTTTAGTGAGTTCCAATGATTATGCTGTCTCCACATCCCATGAATAGGAAAACTTGTTGACGAAGACTTGAGCTTATAATTAAGATCCTAGTTGAAGATTCTGCTTCAGCAAAACCCCTGAACTGCAGAACTATTTCCATTGTCCCATTAATTTGCTTTATAAATTTAGGGTGTATTCAAACTTGAACAAAATGAAAACTGTCACATGTCATAAAGGGTGGGACTGATTCTGTGGTGACCAACATCAGATCTGAAAGAAACTAAAGAAAATGGAGATTGTAAACCCTAAACTCGGGGCACTTCATAACCACAGGTGAGTTCAGAGAACCCTGTGACCTCTTTTTTTTTTCTCCATTATTACTACACCATCCACACAGAATCATGTATGCATAACTCAAAATAATGTATTTGTCTGGTGGTGGTGGCACACATCTTTAATTCCTGCACTCAAGAGTCAGAGGCAAGCTGATCATTTGATCTCGAGGTCAGCCTGGTCTGTGGAGCCAGTTCCAAAACAACTAGAGCAACCCTGTCTTGAAAAAAAACAACAAAAGTTTATTTACTAAAAAATTACCCATCTAGTGTTGGTAGTTTGATGAAAGAGTTCTGTAGTATAAATGCTGTTTTGATTCAAAAAGAAACATTTCAAGTATTAATTCCTCATTTTGATGAATAAATGCTGTGTTTGAAAATCATCACTGCTCCTTGTTAAAGGTTAGGACACCTTTCCTCATGAAAAGAACTGTATCTTTCTTCTCAAGAACAACTCATTTTAATCACTTCTCAGAGATTTCAGTCCACAGGACAGCATATAGCTCAGAGAACACAGGGTCATCTCCAATAAGTTACAGGAGAGAGAGGATACTGAGATGTACCAGTATTATCAAGCTATATTATGAATGAACATAATATTATAAGTAGAATGAATGACATTCAAATAACATGTTGTCATACATATATCTGTTTGCTCTAGTATATATGTCTTTGTTTAGGTTTGTTGCTATATATCTGTCTGTCTGTGTCCATATCTGGGAGGTTATGTGTTTTCTTAAGAGAGGCATATGTCTCCTACTATGTTAATATTTTGCATTAAAGTGGTTACCACACCATCCTCTGACCACAGGGCCAAGGTAAGGTGTCAGGTGCCCTGGGAGACTTGGGGGATTGACTTCAAAGTCAGGGCCTCCCTTCCCATTACAAAGGCTCTAAACACAACCCAGATCCACTTTCTGCCTAAGATCCAAAGTGACAATCAGAACACCAATGACTTAGAGCACAACTCAGCAGCCCCAGCCTTCCTCAGTTCAGTGTGTTGCAGATAATGTGTTATCATGTGCAAAGTACATTCTTATTTTTTACCATTGCATTAAAGTATGTGGTGTTGAATATAAATAGGGAGATTCCTGCATGTTCTATGAATCTTTTCAGTACATGATGATTTCATTATTTATTGTACTCTAGAATGTGGATGGGAGCCACAAGCTGGGAAGGAAGTATATTTCACCAGCCTCATTTTATTTCTTTGGTTTTATTTGTTCTCCCTTCTCTACATTCTCGACATTGATGCTCAAAATATTGATCCTATATTTTTTTCTGCTGTGTTACATGCAGTCATAAATGCTAGTTATCGAGTAGAACTTGGAGTAGCTGGTTTTGTTTTGAATGTTATAGTTAAAACATTTTCTGATGAAAAATGTGATATTTTAAAGAATGGGAGGGCTTGGCTTGCTCTGAGTTCTAGTGTTTGCATTCTATATACAAGGTATTAAGTTTAAGGACCAAGTTCAAACTAAAAAGAAAAATATCAGAATTATATACAGAGAGATATCATTTCTCACATTAGTACACTTAAAACAAGCTATCTTATGACTGGAAAAGGAATGATAGTTCCTATAGTAGGAAGGGCAGATGAAAGTTTTGGAGTGAGAATAAGTATACAGGGAGTGAGAGGAGTGCTGTTCTTGCTTCCCATAGAATTCAGCTCTACCTAGGTCTACAGCTCCCATGACTTGCTTCTAAATAACTATAAATTATGAGCTAAACACATGGAAAGGGAAATGTTTGAATGAATGGAAACACTAATTATCACAGTGTATGCTCGAACATGGGTGTAGAGGCCACAAGTTGATTGAGTGTATTCCTGCATTGACTTATACCTTATTTTTTGAGGGTCTCACACTAAATTTGAAGTTCAGGAGGGTCAGATGGAATGGTTGGATAGCAAGATCCAGAAAAGCTCCTTTCACTACCTCACCAGTTCTGAGAATATAAGGATAAATCATCACCACCAGCTTCAGAGTTAAGTGCTGAAAATCAAACTGAAACACTCATTCTGTGAGTCAGGATCATTACTACTGTGCCATCTCCTCAGGCCTGAATTGTAGGATTATTTATTGTAAAAATTAATAAAAATGTTATAAACTATAGAACAAACATATATTTCATATAAAAATTTTAAATTCTCGCTGAATATAGTGGACAATGAGGACTACTGAGACCTCAAGAACAATGGCAATGGGTTTTTGATCCTACTGTACCTATTGGTTTTGTGGGAGCCTAGGCAGTTTTGTGGATGCTCACCTTACTAGACCTGGATGGAGGTGGGTGGCCCTTGGACTTCCCACAGGGCAGGGAACCCTGACAGCTCTTTGNGGGGGGAAAGGGGAGGGGGCGGTGGGGAAGAGACAGAAATCTTTAATAAATAAATAAATAAATAAATATAAATAAATAAATAAAACTGGAAAAAGCTAAAGCCTTTTAAAGGACTAACTCTTACAGAATAGAAGAAAGGCTCTACTTTGCCCTACACAGATTCTAAAGTGCTGAGGTAATCAGAGAGGCAGGTAACTAGCATCCATGGGAAAGGGAACTCTACAAAAAATAACTTCTGAGACAATAAAAAAATGAACATACTGCCAAGTTTGAATATCACAACTAACTCACCCAGGTTGTAAGAAGGGATTCTTTAGATTCTGAGAAACTTGTTTATACTTGGTTGCATTTGTAATACCTTCACATGTCTTTGTATTAAATATTGGGCCAACTTTAAAAAAAAAGTATTGTCAATTCTGGATTTTCAACCCATTTATTGTCAATATGAAATGAATGTTATGAGTCTGGTCCCAAAATTCCCTGTAAAACTTTTTCTAATGAAGTTGAGCAAGTTGTAAAAGAGGAAAGACACGAGGAAAGAGAATAATGATCAGAATTTATTATATGAAAAAATTATTTCAAAGTTTAAGAACTCTGTATGAGATGGTTGGGAGACAGTGACATGGTTAAGTATCAGCTTGGTCTACATAGTGAGACCAAGCCAACCAGAGTGGCCCTGTGAAAAAGAAGAAAGAATTTCAGTTCTTCTGCTTGTGAATAATTATTTCTACATGTGGATGTGGTGGTGGTGAAGGTGGTGGTGATGATGATGTGTGTGTGTGTGTGTGTGTGTGTTTGTGTTTGTGCATGCATGTTTATGTATCTGTGTCTGTGTGTGTGTGTTTGAATGTGTAATTGTTATGCCCAAATCCTCGGGGTCCCAACAAAAGCCAACAAAAGAGACCTAGCCTTTATTTTAATCAAGTTTGCAAACTCTGTCTCTCCTTATGTCCAAGGCATTGAAATATCCAGAGAGCCTTGAGTTCAATTAGAATAGGGTTTTTATAGCAATAGAGGTGGGGGTGATGGACTTCTGAGGTTTAGGACCCCTGATTGGCTGACATTTGTGTAAAGGTGTCATGGTGATGTGCTCTGGCAGGTGATTCTATCTACAGTGTAGAATGTCAGGCATTATCTTTGAATGGTCTGCCCTTGGGTGTGGGTTAGATTATTCCAGCTTGTGGTTCTTTCCTGCTACCAGGTATTTATTTAGGGTAAACTACTGAGACTCAGGCTTCTTACTTAAATTTCTCAGTGGCCAGAGTCCCAGGTGATATTGACTGGAAGAACTTCTTTTGGGTGACCTGCTTAGACTTAAATTATCATGGCTTGCCCCCACATAATTTTATTTGTGTGAGTGTGAATGTGTGTGTTGCAGAGTGTGGATGTACTTAAAAGTTTAACTCTATCTGTGATTATGGTTGCAATTATACACATTGTCACCATTCTCAACACATTTTTTCATCAGAAACATTTTAAACTATCCAAGTCTGCTACCTATGGATGTGGCCAGAAACATGGAAAAGAAAGGGTTTGTGTAATACAGACAACCATTAAGGAAAATTTGGATGTCAAATCAGAAAAAATCTGAATGTGGGAACTGAATCAGAGATCACAAATAATCTCAATTCATAGACTTGCTATCCATGGTTGTACATCCTGCTTCCTTATACAGTGCACAAACACCACCTGCCCATGGAAGGCAATGTCTATATCTGTTTGAGCCACCTTATATCAGTTCTTAATAAAGTCAATGATATCATATTTTTGCCTGCATACAAATATAATGTAGGTATTTTTTTCCAAATAAGGTTTCTTTTTCCATGATGACCCTAGTTTTTAATCATGTAAAAAGATTCTGACCACCACACAAGTAGACAGGCTGGTACTGTTAATTCTACATGGCCCATTAAGTGAGTATCCATCTATCCACTTTACATAATTAAACAAATGACTGAATAAATTCTTAAGAATAAGGATACACCTCTCAAATATAAGATAATAATGAATAATGTGTGATTTTACCATGAATGAATTCCCTTTGCAAATGCTGTTTTTCCTTCTTGAGAGTCTCATGGAAAAAGAGAAACCCAAGGAGTAAGAGAGTATGGAATATGGACACTAACACATGTGAGAGTTTGAATGAAATTAGCCCACAGAATAAAAAAGGGAGTGACACTTTTAAGATGTGTGGCATTGCTGTAGTGGGCACAGCCAGGTTGGAGGAAATGTGTCACTGTGGAGGGTAGGCTTTGAGGTTTTCTATGTTCAGGGTGCTTCCCAGTCTGTCAGCTGACTTCTTGTTCATTGCAGTTGTTGGACTCTCAACTGTTCCTCCAGCACCATGACTTCCTGTACGCTGCCATTCTTCCTGCCATGATGAGAATGGTCTGAACTTCTGGAGCTGCAGGAAAGCTCCTAAATTATATGGTTTCCTTATAACAGTTGGAATCATGGGGTCTTTTCACAGAAATAGAAACCTAACTTAGACAATATCTCTGAAGTAACTATGGACAAAAAATATTTGAATAAGTGAATTTATACCTAGTTCCCCAATATAGTATAAGAAATGTGCATGTATTTCTAAGATATTTCTTTCCAGATTATTGTAACCATAATTAAATATCAAACAAACCCAAGATAAAACATACTAAGCATCATGTCTAAAAAAAATCTTTTTATAACCCCGAAGCAATAAAAAAACACAGGGAACATTGAACTCATGCTACATATGATGATCAGGGCTTTCATAGGATGGCTGTCTCATTAAAGTGAAGAGCAGTTTCTAACACTGAAACTCACAGTAAAAAGTGAAAAGAAATAAATTGAATAAAGAAATAATGCAGACAAATTTTTATGTCTCTAATGCCAAGTTAGACAGACATTTCCTGAGTCTTGAATGCACAGGTTGGTTCCAGATCTGCACTTCCCTTCCCTGTTGATTTCTACTAATAAGACACAAGAAAAGACACTAGAAACTCTTGTTATTTCTGCCTTGACTATCATTCAAGTCACAGGGTTCCCCATGTTCATATATGACTTCCAGTCCACTTCTTGTCATCACTTAAAGTTCTCTGTCTTGTTATTACTTCAGTGACCATAACCCTCAAACCTGGTTTTATGTTGTTGCTTTTTATGAAGTGTTATGGGTAGCTGAGCATCCCATAACTTACCAAAGGAACAATCATATTTAGGAACATGTGATTGAATACAAGCTGAGGAGAGTGACAGAGAAAGATATAAAAGTTCATGGAAAGACTGACATAAATTAAGAGAAATGAAATCTAGTATCCAGTTAGGATGTTCCTAAGTGAGAACGTGAAATCTGAGCCTAAAAGGATGGGACCCAAATCAGTCCCACAGATTTCCTTACAGATAAACATGTGAAATCACATGCATGAAATGTGTGTGAGCTGCTTCCTCACAAGTTATTTCCTAAGAAGTTGTAAGAATAAAACAACTCCACAGACACCAAGAGAAATAATTTTAAGTAGTTTCTTAAACAGGATTTCTGATCACCAATACACCAATACCATTTAAATTCTCTACTGAACGATACAGAGATACATAAATCCATTGAGAACCTGGTATCCTCTTCTGCCTGCACTGAATGAATGTGGACCTAGTTAATGTAAACAATTCCATGTATTGATTCTTAGGCATGCACTGTATGATTCATAATTGAATTGAATTGAAAATCCAGACAGCATCACAGAAATATTCCTGATGCTGAATATTGAGTACTTCTAAGATGCACAAAGCAAATCTTATTTTCCTGGAGGAGAAATTGCAAACACTGCCTATGCTTCCTTTTATGCACTCTGGGACCTCCCCCAATGCAAAGCAGTCCTCAAGCTCAGGATGAAATCCAAGGCCAAGCTGAGAGGCCCTATCTCCTTCTGACTAGAGCCTCCAACACAGCATGGCTGTCCTGGTGCTGCTCCTCTGCCTGGTGACATTTCCAAGATGTAAGTGTTTCAGGGTTTCAGGAAAGGGACCCAGGTTTTTCATCTATGGGTTATATGACTGATGGTGATGTTGCTTGTCCCTAGGTGCCCTGTCGCAGATACAGCTGAAGGAGTCAGGACCTGACCTGCTGCAGCCATCACAGACCCTGTCGCTCACCTGCACTGTGTCTGGGTTCTCATTAACAAGCAATTATGTACACTGGGTCCGTCAACCACCAGGAAAGGGTCTGGAGTGGATGGGAATAATATGGAGTGATGGGAGCACAAGGTATAATTCAGCTCTTCAGTCCCGAATCACCATCACCAGGGACACCTCCAAGAGCCAAGTTTTCTTAAAGCTGAACAGTCTGCAAGCTGAGGACACAGCCATGTATTTCTGTGCCAGAGACACAGTGAGAGAACTCCAGTGTGAGCCTGCACAAAAACCTCCATATAAAGACACTCATGACCAGCAGGGGGTGTTGGGGACCAACAGGGTCTCCCCAGACCAGGATGTGGTTGCTACATTAGATAGGAAATTCTAGACTATGCTGCATGGGAATACATTTCAATATTAGAATCAGTTTTTTCCTCTTCCAAACACAAATAAGAAAAACAATTCTCTAGACGTGTCTCTTCTCAGTCATAGTCTAATAAACTTCCTATTTATTCAAATACTGTAACAAATAGCTTTTCCCATAAGCCATGAAAGCTATCAATCTGCTTCTTGTTATTAAATAGAATGACATATAACTTTATATGTTTTACATACACACATAGATACATATATATTCACACATTGTCTTATATATGCAGATATTTTAAATGAGTCAACACTTATGACACTTGTTGGATGCTATGTTTAGTTATAATCTAGAAAACTTTAAAAGAGCTATAATTTGTCCTCTTTGTTTTTGCACATGTGATGGAGAAACCACAGCTTCCCTAATTTGAAGTCATTTTCACACAACACCCTGGAAATTGAATTAGATATTCAGGATAGAGACTACCTCCTGATGAATTGTTCCTGTTATGAGTATAAACTTTCCATCTCCATCTCTTCTGATTGATTTTAGTTTGAAATCAATCATGTTCGATAATTGTATAGCCACACCCGCTTATTTCTTTTGTCCATTTGATCTGAAAACCTTTTCCCATCCCTTTACAATGAGGTAGTGTCTGTCTTTGTGTTTGTGGTGTGTTTCTTGTAAACAGCAGAATGTTGGATCCTGATTTTGTATCCATTCTCTTAAACTGTGCTTTTTTATAGGTGAATTGAGTCCATTGATGTTAAGTGATCTTAGTGACCACTTGTTGTTAGCTGCAGTTATGTTTTTTTTTTTTTTGGTGGTATAGTTTGTGTTTCCCTTCTTTGAGTTGTGCTGGTGGGGGGTTGTCAGATGCTTGTGTTATTATGGGTGCTGTTGGCTTCCTTGGTTTGTGATTTTCCTTCTAGTATTTTCTGTAAGGCTGGATTTGTGGCAATGTATTGTTTAAATCTGCTTTTGTCCTGGAATATCTTGTTTTCTCCTTCAATGGTGAATGCAAGCTTTGCTGGGTATAGTAGTCTGGGCTTGCATCCATGTTCTCATAGTGTCTGCAGCACATCTATCTAAGACTTTCTGGCTTTCATGGTTTCCATAGAGAAGTCAGGTGTAATTCTGATAGGTTTCCCTTTATATGTTACTTGATCTTTTTCCTTTGCAGCTCTTAATATTTGTTCTTTATTCAGAATGTTTTGTGCTTTGGTTATCATATGGTGTGGGGATGTTTTCTTTTGATCCAGTCTATTTGGTGTTCTGTATGCTTCTTGTACCTTCTTTGGAGTATCCTTCTTTAGGTTGGGAAAGTCTTCTATAATTTTGTTGAATATATTTTCTGGGCCTTTGAGCTGTAATTCTCCCTCTTCCCCTATTATTCCTAGGTTTGGTCTTTTCGTGGTGTCCCAGATTTCCTGGATGCTTTGTATTAAACATTTGTTGGATTTGCTTTGTTCTTTAATCAGTGAGTTAATTTCCTCTATAGTATCTTCAGTGTCTGAGATTCTTTCTTCTATCTCTTGTATTCTGTTGGTAATACTTTTCTCTGTAGTTCCTGTTCATTTACCCAGAATTTCTATATCCAGCCTTCCCTCGGATTGTGTTTTCTTCATTACCTCCATTTCATTCTTCAAGTCTTGAACTGTTTTCTTTACCTGTTTGATTGCTTTTTCTTGTTTTTTTTTTTTTTTTTTGGGGGGGGTATCTTTGAGAGATTTATCTATTTTGTCTACCTTTTTGTTTGTCATCTCCATTTCTTTATGGCAGTTTTTCACCTCCTGTTTAAGGTCCTCAATTATTTTTATATAGTTCTGTTTAAAGTCGATTTCTTTTATTTCTTCTGGAGTACGGTGTTCAGTTCTTCTTGTTTAGGGATCCCTGGACTCTGGTGATGTCATGTTGCCTTTCAGGTTGTTGGAGGAATGCTTGCATTGGCGCCTGCCCATCTCTTCCTTCAAATGGAGCCAGGAGAGTCTTGGTGTCTTGGTTCAGTCTTTGCTCTGATTGACTCCCTGGGTGGATCTCCTCAGTGAAGGAGCTGGAACTGTTCCTGTCCTTCCGGATGGAACTCCTCAGCACTGAAACAAGGATGCCTGGTAGCCCAAGGACACCTCGGACAAAAGGGCAAATGTGAGGACAGGGTGGGGTCGGGTAGAACACAGCAGACTCTGCAGCACAAGCTGAAGGTGCCAAATTCCCTTGCGGGGACCTTCAGGCCTTCCTTGCAGGCAGACACTCACCCCTCTGGGTGAATGGACTTAGTGAAGGAGCAGGAAACTGTTCCTGATCCAAGAACCTTGCAGACAAGAAGGCAGGCTTGGGGGAAGTAGGGTCGTGTGTAACAAAGAAACCCCTGTAGCAGGAGCTGGGGGAGGGGGTTGTGCTCTCTTTCTGGACAGGCCGCCCCAGGATAGCACACACTCAACCTGTCCGGTCTGGATGGAACTCCTCAGCACTGAAACAGGAATGCCTGATCTTCCAAGGGCACCATGGAGAAGAGGGCAAATGTAGAGGCAGGGTGGCAGCGAATAGAACACAACAGACCCTGCAGCACAAGCTGAAGATGCCCGCATTCCCTTGAGGGGACCTTCAGGCCTGCCTGGGAGGCAGACACTCCTCCATATCCCACTGTTATACTGTCTCTCACTGCTGGACTCTCTATAAGTGAAGCCTAAGGTGTCACATCTCACAGAGATGCCACCAATTAATTGTGATATTCGTTATCACATCCCCATAATTTTCACTTAATTGTTTTCAGTACGGCAATTATCCATAAATAAATGTGGGCACAGAAGTTACATTGGTTATATTTCTGTAAATTATTGAGTTAATGTGGCCATATAATAATTTGTGCATTAAAATATCAGCATCCTGCAAAGTTTTAAAGTAAGTAAACACCTATGAAAATATTATAATTGTAAGACAGGAAAAAGAAAACTATTCTATGTTCCCTTGAAGCCCCTTTCATGATTGCCTCATTGATTAATTTAGGGAGCATGTCTCATTTTTATTTAATGCCTTGCACACTGGCCACTGGCATTTGTGATACTTGGACATATATTGACAATTTTTTTTTTTCTAATTGAAGCAGACTCTCCTAGTCACTATGTTCTCCATTTTAGTGGATTATTTTACCTCAGGCTCTCACATTCATCCTCTGTCTTCAGGCATAAGTAATCTTTCTTATACAATATCTTTTATATCCCATGATATTGAAAATAAGCACAAAGCATGTACCTGATAAATTTATTTATTAATAAATTTAAAATAAATTTACCAGATACATGGAATATAAAAAATCATTCATGTTGCTATTGTCCACCTGTGAGGTTGGTTACAGCTCATTTCCTTTCCCTGGTGATTGACATTACTAAGGCATGTGACAAAGCCCTGCAGTCCTTTGTCCTCTATGGTTATCCTCCCCACAAGGCAAACAGTTCCCAATGTTCAAGTATACCTGCTTCCATGTCTTGTCATCACATAGGTTTCTCTGTCTTATTTGTTTTCTTCAGATCACATAAGCCTCAAGTCTGGTTGGATGCTACTTTTTTCATGGATGTTATGAACTGCTTTCTCATCCGTCAACAATGCAATAATCATAAAACCTGGGTTCTTATGTGCTACAACCTGAGGAGTGAGAAAGTGAGATTTATAAAAAGAGAAAGAGAAAAACAGACTGACCTAAATAAAGATATTCAAGGACAAGTTTCAAGGTAGGGTGTCCCTAATTAGAAAGATATATAGTGTGAGACTCATAAGATCAGATCCAGTTCAGTAACTTGAGTTATTTTTCCCAATGAACACATGAGATCACACATACTAAATGTTAGTAATCACAAGTTATCCCCTCGATGAGGGATAAGAATAAGATTACTCTACTGACATCAAAAGAATAAATTCTACGTTTTCATAACTATGATTTCTGATCCCCAATTCCATCAATCTACGTCATGAAATATTAAAGACATTCAAATGCACTAAGTGATACCCCATTCTACAATCATTGTTTGAATGTGGACTCATGGTAAACATTCCCATCTTTTGCTTGTCAGCTCTGCACAGTGTGACTTAAAATATTTCTTTTTTGTCAGGGATTGGAAACCCAGCCAGACCAGGAAAATGTTCTGAGTACCCATTTGTAGAATGAGCTCCGGGCCTGCTTTTCATCCCACCCGGCTCTCGCAATGCGAGCTTATGCCCCGAAATAATTACACAGAAACTGTATTCTTTTAAACACTGCTTGGCCCATTAGCTCTAGCCCTTACTGGCTAATTCTGATATCCCGTCTCTAATAAACTGTGTAGCACCGGTCTTACCGGGAAGAATTCAGCATTTCTGACCTGGTGGCTGGCTGCATCGCTGTCTGCCTCAGAGAGCAGAGCTATCATGTCTGCCCTGGAGAGGGGAGCATGGCATCTCTGAGCTCACTTCCTCTCCCTCCCAGCATTCTGTTTTGTATACTCCACCCACCTATTTTCTAACCAATAAAATGGGCCAAGGCAGTTTCTTTATTTTTTAACCAAATACCTCCCTCCATCACCCATATCTATTTCTGCTAAGAAGCATGAAGCAAATGTCATTCACATGGAGGGGAAATGGAAACCTCCTGTATTTCCCAAGAACCTCTCCCAATTCAAAAAAATCTCAGACTCGGGATGAAAGCCAAAATATAGCTGAGAAGCCACATCCCCTTCTCACTGGAGCCTCCAACAGATCATGACTGTCCTGGTGCTACTCATCTGCCTCATGACCTTTTCAACCTGTATTTTTTTTAGGGTTTAAGGAGAGAGACCCACATTCAACATGTATGGAATGTATGACTGATGATGATGTTGCTTGTTCCCAGGTGCACTATCCCAGGTCCAGGTGAAGGTGTCAGTACCAGACCTGGTTCAGACATCACAGACCCAGACCCTGTCTCTCAACTACACTGTCTTTGTGTGCTCATTAACAAACTGTCATGTATACTGGGTCCATCAGACTCCATGATAGGGTCTGGAGTTCATGGAAATAAAAAAAAAAGAAAACACTAATTATAGTTCTGTTCTCAAATCCTAAGTAACCATCAGCAGGGAAACCTCCAAGTATTAATTTTCCTTAAAACTGAAAAGTCTGAAAACAGAGGGTACAGCCATATATTACTCTACCAGAGACACAGTGATGGAACTCTAGTGTGAACCTGTACAAAACCTTTTACCAGAAACCTTGGGATGAGCAAGCGGTACTAAGGGCCAACAGGGACTCCTCAGCACTAGCACAAATCATTTCAGAGTGCTGAATTGAAGCAGTTGCACAAGCCCATGAAGGGATGTCTTCTCTGTTTTGTGGCTTGCTATGTGCATCAAAGTCATGTTTCTCATTACACTAGTCTAGAATTTAGTCTGTACTAAAGTTTAATACATCTTAATATTTTGAAGTCCTCTTTTATAGTGTAATTTTTATTTTTCTATATAATTTGCAATCTCATCTGAACAAGATAGATAACATCACACAGGGCAGACCTAGCTGTGCTATGTGCACCAGGATCAATCTTGAAGAGACTCAGGGATCATTGAGAGTGGGGTCCCTAGATTCACAACAGAGCTTCAGCTAATTCTCCAGTTAGAGTAGAATTTATGATTTCAGCAAGATCCAACAGATCATGTAGGAGTACCCTGGTATTTAACCTTGATTTCCTCCACTCCCTCCATTATCCTCACATAAAACATGAACATCAATTTCATCATTGATCCTGGCTATGCTGTGGTACTCAGAGCATGGAAGTAATGCAGCTAGAGACAGTAGCTGAGGTTCAGGAGCCTGTAGGATATTTCTAGCTAACCACTGCTTAAGGTGTCCCTGAGCCTCACGTCCTTTCTGAGAATGCTGTCAAATCAAAATGCTGTTTATAGATCTTAGAATCTATTCTGATCTTCTCAGATTGCTAGTGAGTAATCAAATTGTTTTTGGCTAAAATAAAACACCCTACTTCTACCAAGGTATTTAAACACCTTTTTAAAGTTACAGGATTTTAATTTCATCATGTAGATACATTTTTCTATCCAGTGTTTCCTCCACAGAGTTCTTACTTATAAAGATTCACTTGCAAATAAGTTTTGTGGTCTCTGCAGTGATATCTGAGTCATTGATCCTTGATCTGAATATCAGATGTTGCAGTGGGACAATGGTTGGTATCCTGTCAATTATATTTTAAATAAAAACTTATTGACCAGTACCCAGGCAGGAAGAATAGGCAAGACATCCAGACAGGACGAAGAGGTGGGTAAATGAGAACAGAAAAATTCTGGGAAGAAGGAAGTCCTAGTCTTCAGTCATGACAGAGCCACAGAAAAGGCAACATGTGATTGCCACACCAAATAAGGTACCAAACCACGTTACTAACATAGACATGAAATGAATAATGGGCTAATATAAGTTATAAGAATTAGTAAATAAGAAGTCTGAGCTACTAGTCCAATCAATTTATGTAGACCTCTGTGTGATTTCTTTGGGACCTAACAACTGTGGGAACCTGGCAAAACATAAAACCTCAGACAGCAGAATGGTATGCAACATGTGGACAACTACATCCACATAAAATCTGAGAGAGCCTGGGAAGTAATTCTAGACATAAAATAATAGAGTCAAGCATGGCTTATTGATAGCAGCACTTTCTCAGGTGGGCTCTGCTTGCTAGAGAAAAGCGCTCTCATTTAAGAGTGCTTTAGCTGTAAAACTTTGCAGCTGTTTTAAGAGTTCCTGCCAAGAAATACTTTAATGATTTTGATAAAAAAAAAAAAAACTGACCACATGCTTTGTGGTTATCAGCCATAGCAGGAAAAAAGCAAAAACCATTTAAAAGTGCTGACTTTCTGGGTTATACTGCCAATGTTAACTCTGACTCTTTGAGACAAGAGGTCCAGCTTCAGAGCATTTGAATGTGATTTTTGAGCACACTTCTGCAGCTTGCATCCTAGCAAGAACCTTAAAACACCATAGAGTTGTAGAATTAAACATGGCTACAGCCAGTACCTCTTCGTTGAGGCTGGAATTTTAGAAAAATAAGGAATAGGGTGGATCCAGCTGTAAAAGCCACAGCTTTAATCCTCTCCATATTGCTTAGCAAATTAAAGAATCATGTCGTCAGTAAAAGAGAGATATACAGTAAAGATAGATTCAAAGACAAAGAAAACCTCTAAATAGCTTACAATGTGTTTAAAATATATGCAGGCTTGGGAGAGAAAAGAAAAAGGTTAAAGTCCTTAAAAGAAAAAAAGAAAAAAATAGAGAGTAGTTGGATGTGGTGATAAACACTTTTAATCCCAATACTTGTGACAGGCATATCTCTATTAGTTCAAGGACAACCTGGCCTATAGAGGGAGCTCCAGGACAGCCAAAGATACACAGAGAATCTCTGTCTCAGAAAGCCAAAAATTAAAAAATAAAAATAAATAGGGGTTAAAATAAAGCCACGTAGAGATGAAAAATACACAGAGATTCTGGATACTGTATGTTATTATGTTCTCTTTGAATTGATTGAATGCTGAGGAAGAAGCAACAGATGCTAAAAGATATTTGTTTATAAATGGTGCTAAATTAATCCAAGATAGGTATTTTGAAAATAGCCTGACATCAAAGTTGAAGTCAAAAGGCATGTTACTTTGGAGAAGAGATTTTGTTTTTGTTTTTACAGGAAATGAGAGTGTATGGATTCATTCTGAGTTAAGAAAATCAGGTTTGATCAAGAAAGACCACCTGAGAAAACACTGGTAGGAACAGATGGCCCAGATGTCTGAGTTATACATCCAGAACAGATTCAAGACAGCTGCCTGAGATGACCAACTCTCACACAATACTCCAGTCAGGACTTGATCATAATTTTAAATTTTCTTTAGATCCCCATAAGATTATCAACACCCCTAACCAGCAGGAAGTAGCCTGGAAAACTATGCCCAGATTCCCAAGCAATGGACTATGACTATTTTCCTTTGTTTAGAATGTTGGTTACAAGTTGTTATGGATAATGGTCAGGAAAAAAGCTATAAAAAGGATAATAGATTTGGAGTTCTTGTCTTTAAGAAAAAGAGGGAAGTACTGTGAGACTATGGTCTGTATCCTGTCAATTATATTTGAAATAAATGCTATTTGGCCAGTAGTCAGGCAGGAAGTATAGGTGGGACAACCAGAAAGTATATAAAGGTGGGTCAATGAGCCACAGAAGAAGCAAGATGTGACTGCCTTGCCAAATAAGGTACCAAATGATATGGCTAACACAGAAATGAAATGAATAATGGGCTAATATAAGTTATAAGAGTTAATAAGAAGTCTGAGCTACTAGAACAATCAGTTTATAGTTATATAGACCTCTGTGTGATTCCTTTGGGTTTTAAAAACTGAAGGAACTGGGCAGAACAGAAAACCTTGAACAACAAGATATCCCAGCTTGTGGCACATGGAGGATTCAAGGAAAGGGTTGTGTGTTGTGGATTATATTCCATCATATTCTTGGAACCTTCTGATTGAACTCATTGGAGGAGACCAAGTGGGTATTCAAAGCAAAGAGATAACATTTGTCAACTCAAATGTGATGAAAATAAGGATCTGTTGTTGGTCTGCTCACATTGTCGTGGAGTTCTACAGCATAGCACTCTTCCTCATTCTCTGGGTCTTACATGTTCTCCACCCTCTCTACTGAGGTATTCTTTTGACATGGAGGAGGTGACATAGATGCCCACTAGACCGGAGCACATTTACCTATTCTAAGCAATTTGAAAGTTATGTGTCACAGAATTAAGTGTTACTCTACTGCAAAAGAATCTTATCCAAAAAAGGCTGAGATCAGCACTAAATATGTCTTTAAACAGAAATATTTAGAATATATTTTGGAATATGTCCAGTTATAAAGACAACTATAATAGGTTCTTCTCTAAGAACTATGACCTTCCCAAGGCTGAATGTTTAGAGTATCAGCCATGGATGCACTCCTGTAAATTAGTCCATTTTCAGTTTGAATACTCAAAGTGCATGTAACAGTGTCTTCAGCAATATCATCTTTTATTACTAGATAAACTAGAGGCAATGTCAATAACTTCTTTTGCTTAAGTAGTGTTGAGCTTTCCTTGTGTGTAAACTCTCATCCCTGACACAGAGCAAGAAATAATGAGCAGGTCTTGAAGTTCATTAAAGGTAAGGAATGAGTTGTCAAGTTTCATCCCTATTAGTGACTGTTAGCCAAACTTGAGGAAATGGGATGGGAGCCTTGACATATGACACAAAAGTGATACTTGAAACTTAGACTAGATCCCACCTCTCCTGAGCCACATCTTCATCTCCACACATACAATGAAGAAACTGTTTATTTCATAACTGGATTTTGTGAAGATGGAGACATGACCATATAGTTGTTTGGTGTGTGTGTGTGTGTGTGTGTGTGTGTGTGTGTGTGTGTGTGTGTGAGAGAGAGAGAGAGAGAGAGAGAGAGAGAGAGAGAGAGAGAGAGAGAGCATCAATGTGAGCCCTAATACAATATGCCAGGACTGGTTCCCAGTACCAGTAATGGGAGATTGGTTGAAGGAAAGAATATTCCTCATATTCTGATTTTGGGAGTGAATTCCTTTTCCTGTCCTCCAATGCTTTTCCTGGACTCTAGTGCCTAGCTATTCAATTCTCTATACCACCAACCACAACCTGAAGCTTGGTATTTATGCTGAAACCCTAAGAAGCAGAATCAAAACCAATATTCACTAGAGAGGGCTTTGTTTATACTTGACTCCAAGACAAGCTGTCAAATAGTGAATAAGGGATGCGTGATGGTGAAGACATCACTTCTGCAAATATACAGGTCTGTGAAGATGTTCTCAGACTCCTCACCCTGCATCCTCACAGTTGGTCCATCACAAACCCTCTCCCATCAGGTTGTCACACACATGCCCTGCTTAGACTGTGAGCTAGGTCACTGTATAAAGAATGAATTGGTTCCATTAGAGAGGTGGTATGGGATATTGAGAGTCAATTTATTTTCACCAGCATTACTCAGTGAAATTGGAGCAGGGTGGTTGTGGACCTCCTATAACAAGAAGCATTAAGGGAAATGTGAACACATCATAGGATTTATTATAAAAGAAAAACAGGAATTCTGTATGATTCAGTCAAACTAGTAGTATCAAAAGTACAAGAGAATCCTTGGCACTGCCATAGAGCATATTCAGACTAACTACCAGATTGTGAGGCTTAAAAAAGGAAGATAGGTATAGTCATAGATGTATGGTAACACTAAGGACCACACGCTCTTTTCTAGACTCATGTATCAATAATATTGGGATAGTTATTTCATCTTGAAAGGAATGTGGCTTTCTGCATGGACATTTATCTTCCAATTCTGTTATATCCTCTCCTGGCCTGTGGGATCTCATAGCTGTCTCACACACATTCCTGACCTCAGTGTAAAAAGGAGTGTTGTCTGTCGATGAGGCTATTGGATCTTCGCCTGTGACTGATGACAACACCCCAAGGTGAGTGTTACCATTTTACACATATGTCAGTATTTATCAGCAGTTAATTGATAGTGGTTATATTTTCTTATACTCAGGTGTGAAGCTTCAGGAGACAAGACCTAGACTGATCAAACTCTCACACTCATTTTCTCTCAGCTGCATTGTCAATGGTTATTCCATTACCAGCCTTGACCTGGATTTGACAGCTCCAAGACAGGTCCTAGAGTGGGTGAGTTATGTAAGTAGTGGTTGGTGGTTGTGACACCAGTTGAAGTCCTTCCTACAAGAGCTGACGGTTCATAATTAGAGAAATACCTGAGAACCAGTTCTTCCTAAAACTATACTCTGTGATCACTGAGGACACTTCCATATACTGCTGTTAAAGAAATATAGTGAGGGCACTTCTATGTGAGCCCAGGCACAAAACTTCATTCAGAAAAACTCATGACTAGAAGGGCAAAATCAGTAGACAACAAACCAAAGGAATCAAATTCAGAACAGACATGAAGAAAGTACAGTGTATTGTCTCTAGTCTTTATTCTCATATCTTTTGGGATCTGTTCACACAGAATATATTTGCAGGTAATGGCTGTGTGTAAGCTCTATGTGTGCTCATACAGATGCATTGGAGTGTTCAGTCATGTTTGCTGCTCATGCTTGAGATGTGATTACTTACTGACATTACAAAGTTTGTTAAATTTCAAGCAAATATTTCAGTAAAATAATTTATATGTGCACCCAATTTCTTAAGAGAAAAATGGAAAGTTGATCATGATTCCACAAAATACATCATGATCAGAGAGAAAAGATTCCCAAGTCTATGATTTATACAAATATCATCTATTCCCACATTTATCATATATAATTGGCATCTATGATTCAACTATGTATTACCATTTACAAATATTTAGTAATATAGTCATCCACCAACCTACCTACCATCTATACATCATATATTTATTCACCAACAGACATGACATTAATCTGTCTATATTTGGTATGGGACAATTCTATATTCTGTTAATTATGTTTTAAATAAACACTTATTGGCCAGTAGTCAGGCAAAAAATATAGGTGAGACAACAGACAGTAAGTAAAGACAGGTCACGGAGAACAAGAGAATTCTGGGTAGGAGGAAGCCCATTCTGCCACAGTCCTGCCCAGACAAGGAAGAAGGAAGATGTGACCTGCCACACTGAAAAAGGTACTGTGCCATGTGTCTAACATAGATAAGAATAATGTGTTAATATAAGTTATATGAGTTGAGTTAATAAGAAGCCTAAGCTAATGGGCCTATCAGTTTAATGCATACTCTCTGTGTGTGTGTTTTTTTTTTTTTGGGGGGGTAAACAGCTGTAGGAACTGACTGAGCAAAACAGAACCACCAATAAGCAGGCCCTCATGTTACATAGATTAACTAACTTAATAACAGAGAAGCAAAATTAAGTGTACTGTGTACAAATTGATGTTTCAAATGTCAGTAAATATATAAGAATCATTGAACTACTGTTACTACTGTTTTATAATTTTATAATTATATGCAAATTATTCCTTCTTTCTTCTCTGTATAAACTTAAACTGCATTTTAAAAAAACTTTTTAGCACACTCTACAGGTTACTACTGCAGTGGACTGTATAGTAAAGCTAAAGAGACCTCCCTTATGTAATGATTATTCTGGGTTTTCAACTTGACAGAATCTGAAATTAACTAAAACTACATCTATTAGGCATTCCTGTGTGGAAATTATTTCCTTCTTTCTTACTGTTTTTTGTAAAGTACAGACAAAGAATATAATTTATATAATGTCTATTCCTCCCTCTCCAATCTTCAATGCCAACATCTCCAATATTCATTCATGATTCCTTATGTCTTCTTGAACATATTATTTTTAAAAAGTCATACTTAAATGCATGTGGGCAGCACTGTTAGACGACAGATTAGATGAAGGCACCTGAAAAAAAGAACTTTAATTTTTGCCATTTTGCTCCTATAGGCTCATTATCCTTTCCTTTACAGCTAGTATCCACTTCATGCTATCTCAGTTCACAGCAATACCACTCATAACCACATAACCAAAAGTTGTTCAATATTACTACAAGGACATTTATTCAAGTATGTTTATAGCAGCATTATTTGTCAAAGTTAAAACATGAAAACAACATAGATATCCCTCTACCAAAGAATGGATGAAGAAAATGTGGCTCATTTACAAAATGGATACTACTCAGTGATAAAAGAATGACATATTGAAATTTTCATGCAAAGTGACAGAACTAGAAAAAACAATTCTGAGTGAGGTAAACTAGACCCAGAAAGATGACCATGGTATGTACTCAATGATAAGTAGAAAATGTAGATTTTCTTGAATTCTGTTGTCTCTACAGTAACCACCATGAATTGAAGATCTTCCCTGTGCATAGCCTCCCATTTGAGCTTAGGTCAAGAGAACATATAGAGTAGGAAAATACAAACAGTACCTCATCCTGCTCATCAAATAGAGTCAGTGATGACTCTTTGCACTGGGTCTACCATGCTCCAGGGAAGGGATCAGATTGGATCTCATCCATGTAATACTAGTGTCTCAATAAAATATACAAATTCTGTCAAGGACAGATTTATCATCTCTGGAGACAATTACAAAAACTCTCTGTACCTCATAATGGATAATCTGAAAGTCTATGATAAACCAAGTATTGCTGTGTCAAAATGCACATTGAGGAGAATAAGTATGAACCTAGACACCAACCTCCCTGCAGGGCATCTTTATGAACATAGGGAAGCAGTGAGAAAGTAGAAAGTCACCCTGAACAAGAACAGAAGTACATGAAGTGCTGGATTCCATATGTCTGAGCTGTGTCAGTACATTACTCAGAAAATCTTTCTACAAGTGTGGTGTGTAGACATATTTGAATTGATGAAACAGTATTTCCAACTTTGACATATATTTAAATATAGGTATAATCAACACTTACATTTGACCCAAATGAGATGGAGACCATGACACAGGGAAGAACTGCCTTTTCTGTGCGCAGCAGGATTAGGTATGAAATAATTTAGAAATCAAAAAAGTTGATTTCCCTAGACTCAGGAAGAATCTCATCTGGGTTTCATGGTTGAAACAGTATAGAATTCAAGTTAAACAGAAATATTAGGCATGGTCAGAGATCCATGAATCCAGAGAAGCTTTATACTCCTAATAGTCCTCATAAAATACACATCAAAACAAACACTGAAGATTTAAATCCATTTTTTTAAAAATAAGGTACACATTATTCATGTATTAGATGAACGAGATAGATCTTCTCAGAAGCAAAAATATTTATAGTTTATACATATGTCCCTTGGTAACAAGAAAAATAAGAAAGGAAGGAAGGAAATAAAAAAGACAGAGAAAAATACTCTCTACATTTCAGAAAACAACAGAAAAAGGAGAAAGAAGCTAAAAAAGTAAGTATCTAAAGAAAGCTTGACAAACGGGAGCAAAAAGAAGGAAAGTGAGAAGAACATTCCTAAGAGGCTGTGTTTCTCAGGAAGTTCTAGAAAGGGATTAAAGAAAGTGTCCTCACCGGGCGATGGTGGCGCACGCCTTTAATCCCAGCACTCGGGAGGCAGAGGCAGGCGGATCTCTGTGAGTTTGAGACCAGCCTGGTCTACAGAGCTAGTGCCAGGACAGGCTCCAAAGCCACAGAGAAACCCTGTCTCGAAAAAAAAATTGTCCTCAAGGCACAGGAGCCATTGGGAATTTTTTTTCCAAGAACTGGACATTCCAGGTGCTTCATAGGAATGCAGATTCCAAGAGAAGTGGGGGTGTGTTCAACAAATGATGCCTCCAGCATTTATGGAGACAGTACATATTTAAAGAACTTCAATTTGTAAGGGTAGGAAGACACTGCTAGTGAACCAGCTGCTCATCAGAACATTGGAGTATGAGACATTTAATGTTCTACAGTGATGGACTTTAAATACACTTTTCTATTTGAAAACATTTTTTCTTTATTTTTTGAGAATTTATACAAATCTGCAATGTATCTTGGTCATATCCTCACTCAACATTTTCCTTTCAATTCCTTCTCTTTGCCCCTCCCACCACATTTTACTCCCAAATTTATATCCTTAAAAAAAACTCAACAAATCTAAATTGTATTACCCATATTCCCATGAGTATGGAGTCACCTAATGAGTAAAGGTGATCACCAGTAGCTATACCTGAAAATAAAATGAATTCCATCCACCTGCAGCCATCATTGAATGCAGAGAGTTGATGACTGTTCTGCTAAGAATAGACATCTATGTGTGGTGCTTGTCCACAGACAGAATGCCTATATCAAAATTCCTGCATAGCCCACTTCCCTACCCCTCCATATTCTTCCCACAAGGCACAAGGAAAATCACTGAAGAGTGGGTTGAAAGAAGGAAAGTACCATAAAACAGGGAGGATTTCTGTGAGATGGTTACCTCTGGACATCACATGGTCATTACACACTTGAATTTTTATGGATTCCTGTACAATATATGTACAAAACCAAGCCAATTAAATGGTCCAGCACGTAGAGGAGACTGTACATGCCACACCCACCTGAGACCCTCAATATTTCTTACTGAAATAATCATACTTCAAAATTAAAATATTTCCAATATTTTTAAAATTAGATCACAGAAATATTCAAAAATAAACAGTGCAAATATCATAGTACTATGAGGAAATCTTCTAATGGTGTTTGGCCAAGGAGCATATGCTTACACTGTCTTCTATATTTGTACCAATACATTGGTGCTTCTCTAAGCCTTGGTCAGTAAAGCCTTTTATGAAATGTGTGAAAGTATGTAAACATGACTTCTCTAATACTGAAAATTGGTGACCCCTGAATACTCACTTTTATGGATTTGCAGCAAGTCCCTAGCAGCTTGCTGCAGGATCCCAGTGGTGGCAGATCCACAAACCATGGCAGCAGGTCCACAATCCAAGGTGACTGGTCCCCGGTGAGCCTAGCCAGTGGGGTGAGTATGTGGTGGGTGGGAGGTACATAGACAGCCACATCATTAAAGTGGAATTAGATATTTATTAGTTGAGTTATGGAGGGGAAAGAAAAGGGGGTGAGAGAGAGAGAAAGAGAGGGAGACAGAGAAGTAAGAGAGAGGGGGAGAGAGAGAACAGGAAGAAGCTGAGAGGGTTGGGGTCTGAAGCTGCAGGCAGAAATGGAGTGGGTGTGGCTTGTCTCTTAAAGAGACAAATAATCATAACATTCCCAGGTCTTTGCTATAATAAAAACTGGAGGATTAGCAACACAGGTTGAATGAATTGGGGTGGTTGATTCTCAAGACTCCTTCTGGCTTATTTGTGGGTGTCATCTTTGGTAAGGGGAACCTGAGAAGGCTGGGTGTTGGCCACATCCTGGTATAGCTGGTATGTTTGCACCTGTCTGGTGTTTCTGGCATGGGAATGCCTGGTGTCTCTTATACCTGTTTAAGGTATTGGCAGAGCAAAGAACAAAGTTAAATTAAGGAAAAAAATTAGGACCAGAGAATTGAGGGAGATGTATCTGACCTGTTTAAGGTGGGTCCTTTAATTCAGCTCCCTGGAACTCACAAAAATTCTTTGGTTTGTGAAAACAGAAGTTTTAGGCACATACATTGTATAATGACTGTGATATATTTTTCTACAATGAAAAGTATTTTTAAGACTATGGAAAGCAGCATAAGAGAGAAATTTTATCTGAAATTTGTTTGATGAGGTTGGTTTAAAAAAAAACTTGCAAAACCTCTCAGCTATCAAACTGTATCAAAGATCATTGAGAAGGATAAGATTTTACTTGAGTTACTGATTAAAAAATGACACTTGGTTGGCACCAAGAGATATTCTTTAGGGGCCTCCATTTTCTCTGCAGGTCACATTTGCCTTTTGCTGTTTAGCGCAGGGCCTGCCAGGCTCCAGAAGATCCTGGGAGCTAAGAAATCTGTAGGAAGACAGGCCTGCCTTGAACTGATCAGCTAGGCTGTCAATTACAGCAATTCTGGCCATATCAGGAGGTCTTCAGCTTAGATGAAGGCAGTTTTTCCCAGCATCGATGGATGTTGTTGTGTGTCCATTTGCCTTCTGTCTTCTTTGCTTCTAGAAGCCAACCCATCTCTTTTTGTTATGAAAAGTCTTTTAATAATTAAATATTTAAATATCACATTCCCCAGATCTCTGAGCAGTTGAGAGCTGTTTATTAGGTATAACTACAGTATAGACTCTGTCTGGAAGGTTGGGTCTGAGCTTGACTGTACTGGCTTTTAACAAGAAAGATTTACACTCATAAAAAGGCAGAAAGAAGAAAAAACTGCTTGTAATATAAGGTTGATGACAGAAATGACAATAGTAGAGGACAGCTTAATATATTTTACATGAGGGTTGGATTAAATATAAGGCATTTTGTGAGAGAATTAAAAGTACATACCAGTTTAAGGCATGAGACATTGTTTTTGTAGTCTGAAATGAGATGTAATGAACAATTATTATACAGAGAGAGAGTAAACAGGAATTGAGCAAAGTGGATGCTCTTGGTGGGCCCTACCAAAAGCATGCCACTGTGCAAAACACATGTAACAGAGTCAGCAAGAGGAATTTAGTGAAAAAAAAATAAGTAAACCGGGGGACAAGACAGGGCATTCTTTAGTAAAGATGGGAGAACTTGGTCACTTGACCTGGCTCTCAGCCAAGATGGTGGCGAAGTCACCTGACCATAGTCAGAATGGCAGCAGCCACATGTTGTATGAAAAAAACACAATTTTTGAGCTGTAATGATTTTAAGCTTAATAAGAGAGACCTAAATGAATGATCTGCCCTGTCATTGAGCTGCCATTCCATACCACAGGCCACAGAGGGGAGGAAACAGCTGGAACTGAAAGATCTGCATCATGCCATGGCTGGAATTGAAAAATCCAGTTGGAATTTTAAAAAGCTGGGGAACTGGCATGGCTGGTTGCTATCCACAGCTGAAATTGTGAAAACCCATGAAACAGTGGCACCACAAGGCCTATAACGGGGATAGGTGGGGTGCAAATTGGCACAAACACCCAGGACCTGTGAGATGGGCATCCCCTGACTCTGGGTGGGGTGCTATGGCCTGGCTGGATCTGGTCAGTCAGGGTGACTCAGAAGCCGTAGACACCAAAGGCTGCTCCAAACTGTCTTTTATGACAAGGAAAAAAAAAAAGACAAGAAATGGAAAAAAAAGATGAAGAATCTGAGAGACCCTGGGTACCCAATCAAATGCACTGCACAGAGTTTTTGGGTGGGCTGATTAACCTCGGGTTAGTCCAAACACAATTTTAGTTAAGGAAAGCAACCATAGCAGAACAGGACACTGATGAGTGGGGAAGCCGGTAGTGGGAGTAGGAAAAAAAACTCTGGCTCAGGATCCCAATCTCTGGAGATGAACCGGAGCGGGAGGGTCTTTCCGAGTCATGGGGCACCAATGTTATGGATTTGCAGTGAATCCCCAGCAGCTTGCTGTGTGGTCCCAGTGGCAGCAGGTCCACAAACCAAGGTGGCTGGTCCCCAGCTATGTGGCGGTGGGTTGGTCCCCAGCGAGCCCAGCCAGTGTTGTGAGCAGGTGATGTGTGGGAGGCACATAGACAGGAATATAATACAGAATAGAATTGGATATGTATTAGTTGAGTTATGGAGGGGAAGGAAAAAAGGGAGAAAGTGGCTGAAAGAGAAGAGAGGGAGGGATGGAGACAGAGGGGAGAGAGAAAGAGAGGGAGAGAGAGAACAGGAAGAGGAGGATAGGGCCGGGGTCTAAGGCTGTAGGCAGGAAGGGAGTGGGCATGGCTTATCTCTTAAAGAGACAAAACAATCATAACACTCACCCCAAAATAAACATATTATATATGTTATGAAAACCAAGAAAGGTAGCAAGAGACTTCTGCAAGAATGTGATAGAATAGGGTGCTGCCTTTTAGGTACAGTATAGCCATAGCAATTATGCACATGTAGCAGAAACAACATGCTGCATATAGTCAGAAAAAAAGGAACTGAAAGGAAGTATGGAAGAGAAGATTGGAAGAGAGTGAGAAGGAACAGTAAAGAAGAAATGAGGAGGCAGAAGTTCAGCAGGGAGGCTGGGACAGAGGGGAAAAAGGAAAGGAAAGGAAAGGAAAGGAAAGGAAAGGAAAGGAAAGGAAAGGAAAGGAAAGGAAAGGAAAGGAAAGGAAAGGAAAGGAAAGAAGAGGCATGAGAGTAGGAGAGGCCAGAAAGGGTCATCAGAAGTGAGTAGCAGAGGAAAGACAGTAGTAGGAATGACTGATTCATAGATTAGCTTGAATAAGTTTTATTCTGTCTAAATCTTTATATAAATTCTGCTTCAGCAATAAGTTCTCTTTTCCTGTTTCAAATGAAATATTTTCCAGTTCCTTCATCAAAAATATAAAGAAAATCGCACCATTCCAATGTTGCTAAAATGCTGCTAGAGGCTTGCCTACAGGCCAATCTAGTAAGAATATTTTCTTCCAACTGAAGTTCATAATTCCCAGATTATCATAGCTTTTTCTACATTGAGAAAGTTCTAACCATCATTTGAATACAAAATATCGTACTGATATTGTAACGGGAATCATTAACTGAACATCCATGAGTCCAGTAGACATTACTGAATAAATAACTAAAAAATCTCAAGTATAGAGATGCACCTCTAAAATAGAAAATAATTGTGCATAATGTGCATGTTTACCCTAAAGGCATTCCTATTGAACATTTTTCTTAGTGATTCCTGCAGGAGGGTTTCATGGAGAAGGGAACTGCTAGAAGCATGAAAGAACAAACCGTGGACACAAACTCTGTCTGACGTAACCAAAGAAAAAATTCTTGAATAAGAGGTTCACACACCACTTCTCCAAAATCATATGAAAAATATGCAATTATTCTTGTAATCTTTTACATGTTCTAAAAATTACAATAAAAAATCAGACAAACCAAAGGTGAGACACACTGAGCATAATTTCTGAAAATATTCTAACAAACATTGCATCCTGAACAAGTGTGGGGCGGGGTGGACTTATATTGTAAGGTGCCCATCAGAGCTTGCAGAGAATGGCAGGCTCCACAATGTTAAGACCTGTCTCCACCACTGCTACTCATATACAGAATATGAACAGAGGGAAAAGGAAGACAACATGTGGGGTGCTCAATGTGAATGAATTGGTGGATATTCTATGGGATTTACTGACAGATTGTTTTGAGCTATTCTCTGCCATTCCCTGATGATTTATATTATCAAGGCATGGAGAAAAGCCCTGAATCCCCTTTCTCTATGGTGATCTTCACCACAAGACAAACAGTTCCCATTGTTCAAGCAAGTCCTGCTCTCCACTTCTTGTCACCACTTAGGGTTCTCTGTATTTTTATTGCTTCAGGTAACATAACCATGAAGATTGGTTCTATGTAACTGCTTTTTACAAGGTGTCATGAAGTACTGCCTCTCCATTCCTCACCAATACAACAATCATATTTAGGAACCTGCTTTTACAATTCACTTCAAGTGGTAAGAAGACACGGAAGTAAATTAAAAAGTACATAGTGTCAGAGACACAGGAAAACAGAAAATAGGAACTAAGAAATACCCAGGTGTAGTGTCCCTAAAACCACTTATGTGCATATAATCAATCCCTTGAAGCTCCTCTTAGATGAAAAACTAAATAATATGTGCTAAGCACTTGTGAGTTGCATCCTCACAAGTTGGATTTTCTAGGTGAGTGATAAAAAAATTAACTGCAATGACAACAGAAAGGATTTTAAGTAGTTCCTTAATCCTGATTTCACATCAGCAAGAGCTTGAAGTGCATTTTATGACTAAATTCCATCTAAGCACTCTGTTGGGATTTACAGGGATATGCACTGAGGATGTGATTTCTTCTGTTATCTGCAATGCATGAATGTGGAGTTACTTAATGTTTTCATCCAAGGTGTGCACAATGTGAATCATACATTTTCCTATTTATATGCAAGTGGGAATCCAGTGCCAGAAAAATGTTACTCATTATTTTTTTATCACTAGGTCATCTAAGAAACACAAGGGAAATTCTAAGAAACCTGAGGAAAAAAGTGTAAATTAAGCCCCTGCTTCCTTTTATCCTCTCAGGAACCTCCCACAATGCAGAGCAGCCCTCATGCTCAGGCTGTAAATTCCATGCTTAGATGAGAAGCCCCATCTCCTTCTCAATAAAGCCTCCACTAGGGCATGGTTGTCCTGGTGCTGCTCTTCTGCCTTGTGACATTTCCAAACTCTATGTGTTTCAGGGTTTCAGAAAAGAGATGCAGGCATGTCTTCTGTGGGATACATGTATCATGATGCTTGTACCTGTTCCCAGGTTCCCTGTCCCAGGTTCAGCTGAAGGAGTAAGGACCTGATCTAGTACAGCCCTCACAGACCCTGTCCCTCACCTGAACTATCTCTATATTCTCATTATCTAGTCATGGTGTAAGCTGGGTCTGTCTGAAGTGGATGTGAAGAATCTGGAGTGGTGGAAGCACAAATTATAATTCTGATCTCAAATCCCAAGTCAACATCAGCAGGGACACCTCCTGTTGCAAGTATTCTAATTGTACTTAATGATAAAGAGCCTAAGTCAGCTACCAGAGGCAAAAACTGAAGGATCAGAAAAGCAGAGTATTCAGCCACTAGAGAGTTTTCACCACTACCAATGCACAAACCAAATGGGGAAGGTCCTGTCTCTACCAAGCCTCTGACTCAATGCTGTCTCTCCAAAACCTCAGACCGCCTCTCAGACTGAAACCTCAGACTTCATCTGAGCTCTTGTCTCCTCCTGTCTTATTTTCCACTCTCTGCCCACGCATTGAAACCAGTCCCTGCTACCCTAGTGCTGGGATTAAAGGCATACGAGTCCAGGTGCTGGGATCACCTTTGTGTGAGCTCCATTTCTGTTTTACACAGATTAAATCTCTTGTATCCCAGTGTAGTATTGCACTCACAGAGATCTGTCCACCTCTCTCTTCCTAGTGCTGGATTTACAGGTGTGTGCCACCATTGCCTGACATCTATGGCTATCTAGTGACTTGGTTCTGCACTCTGGTCTTCAGGAAGCTTTATTTGTTAGATCACAAACAAAATATCACTTCACCTCCAAGAGCAATGTTTTCATAAAACTGAACAATCTACAAACTTTGAACACAGCCATGAATTACTGTGCCAGAGACACAGGGAACTCCAGTGTGAGCTTGGACAGGAACCTCTCTACTCAGACCAGCAGGGGATGCTGAGGACGAACGAGAACTCTGAATACCAGAGATGGTGACTTCAGAAACTAGGAACTTCAGAAATATGCTTCAATTATACCTGTTTGATGCCATAACCTTTTTTTTCTTCTTTTACACAAATAAATACTCTAGAGTACACTTTACTTGTCATAGCCTATTAATCTTGCTTTTTAATTACACACCAATCATCTGTGTTACATCACAATATTTTAGGATGTTTAATTGCTTCTTGTTAGACAAACAGCACATTAATTTTATATATTCCATATATACATTTCATCAAATATACATATATTTATAAATATATAAATGTATACACATATACAATATATATGTAATATTATATATATAATTAGTAGTGTGAATTGCAAAAGTTGTTGATTGCCAATTTTATAATACATACTTAGAAATTTTGAATAATCTTTCATTCATCCTCTTTATTTTGAAACTCGTGATAAAGAAACCACAACTGCCCCGAATTGATGTTAATTTCCAGTTACTTTAGAAAATGAACCATCACCATTTTTTTTTACTTTTAATCTAATAGGACCTTATAAAAGTATACAGTTGTTATAACTGTTGCAAAATTCTATTTTTGAACATTAGCATTTTGGTAAAAATTAGCTTGAACTTCAAAATCTAAGCAAATGATTCCTCTATAGGCATATTGTGCAACTCAGACCCACAAATTTCTCAGCCACAGTTAAGCACATCCCAACAGACATCACCCCTAGTTCCTGGTTCATATCTCTTTAGACTTTCTCATAGACAACTGAGTTCTGTGATTTTAAGTTTGTGCTTTTGTTGCTCCAAAAATTACTCCTCTGTACTCTCTGTTGTTAGAGACATGAAGAACAGATGTCTCATTTTTGAGCTTGACAAGTGTCTTCAGAGAAGCCATGTTGGCTGTGAGCTCCATGTTAATGAATCCCAGACTTGGAGCAGATTAATAAAGGAAAAGTGAATCTTTTCACCTGAGGCTGAGGCTTCTCCAGAAATTCAGGCAGTGATACCAATAGTGAGTGATGAAGCTTTGGAGACCACATTGACTATTTTCTTAGAATCCTGACAGCAGAACACATAACTGTGAATTGAATAACTCCACACTATGTTGAACTCAAAGATTCCATTTTTGTATTTTCCAGGGTCAGTGTGAGGATCACCTTACATGGTTGTTCCTGAAATGAATGAATAGGGTAAAAGTTTAATGAGTTTGTTGGACTTAAAATATATCAGGACCAATACCTCTAATCTAATCCCAGGTTTTTACTTTTGACCTAGGTTATCCAGAACTTTTTATGGAGAGAGTACAAATATGAATTAAAAGACTTCACATATTCATAATAAGGTAAATAAATTCTTAAACAAAGGCACAGGCAAAATTTTTCCTCTGGAGTAGAAAAGAAGTAACAATTGTTTATAGAAATGCTCTTGAATTTCTCTTCTCTTCAGTATGTCCTCTGATTCGTTATAGATGATTTTAAAGAAGAGGGATACCTAAGTGATACATATGCATTATCTAACATCAGAATGGCTATTCCTGCAGCATGAGCCATGAAAGGGTGGGGAAATAATGGTATGTTTTTCCCCTAATTCTGATTGATGATGGAATATTGTCATCTTAGAAGAAAGTAACAGCTAACCAAATGTGAAAAGATATTTTACAAATTATATATAGGATTATCTGCAAATAGATTTTTCATACATAATTGAAGGACCCCACCAATTCTTAGCTGGATGGGAAGATGGTCCCAGATAAAGTTGCCTGCCAAATTATTTGATATTTACCAATATTCCTTAATCATTTGCTTTCTGGATTTTTGTTTTAAGCTTCAGCTATACAGTTTTTACTAATCTTCTTTATTCCTTCTGTTTATGATCCCTACATGAAATGTTTTCCACCCAGCTTCTCCCACATCTTCCAAACATTGGTCCTTACCAACCTTATACTTACTTAAGCACAGTTAATGATGCTCATATCTACATGTATGTGAACCCAAGCACTGCCGCATAGGAAACATACTAGTGACCATACTCTCATAAAAGAGTGACTATATCACTTGTCCAGAAAAAATATATTTCCAGCTTCTCCTCAGTAAGAAGTAGGACCAAGGAATTTCAGCCCTATCTCTACCAGGGTTTTGGCCCTATTTGGGTTATACAGACAATAACAACCATTATGAGTTCATGATTGTGATATTCATGTCATGTCCAGAAGACAGCATTTCACAGCACCCTTCCCTGGGCTCCACACATTACAATCTTCCAACATCCCCTTCATTAGTGGTCTTTGAGCCTTGGAGGAATTTGAATGATACTGAAAATCTTACGTCACACAACTTATTGAAGACTGGGAAGGACAGTTTCTGGCTTATAGAGAATACAGACTGTTCGTTTGAGACTCTGTGTATTTGGTGTTCTGGCATCTGCTGTGTAGGCTTGAAACTAGAATGAAAGTCAAGACAAGAAAAGATCTCTTAAGTGAAGGATAAGAGGTAAAAACACAGGGCAACACAATGGTTTTCAAAGAAAAAGCTGGGTGTATTGAGAAAAAGGGACTGAGTGGGTAGAAAGCAAAGCACGAGAGTTTGGGAAAATAGAAACAAAGCCTTCTAAAAATACAAAATTGATGTAAAAGTTTTGTGTTTGGTAATAGACACTTGTTAAATGTCCCCATTATGATGAAAATATAAATACTCAGAAATAAATGTGATCTAAGACAACATGAAGCCAGCCATGTATTGCCTGGTATTGAGTTGGGATTGGCAGAGTGGGAAGAACAAAGTAATCATAGGGAGAACTTCAGGATGCAAACAACTAAGTGCTGCAAATACAAATATCTCTCCACTGAGAGGAAGACAGGCAGAACAAAGAATGTATCATTTGCCAAAGTCCATGGGGCTTTTGATAGCACCTCTCAGAACTGAGTAGAATTCCGAAAAGTTTCAAGTGTTCCTGCCAGGATTCACCTCAGGAAGAAGCCATGTTCAGCAGAGACAGAGGGACAGACAATACTTATATCTAGAAACACAGCTATGTGTGGAGCTTTTCTATTTCACATTGATCCAAAAGAGGTGGACGGTGTGGAAAGACAACATTTTCTATGCATATAGTGAGAAGAGAACTAAATAAAATGTGGTGAATATATAACAAGGATATTATGTATACAGAGCTACATTAGTGCTTCATATTCTATAACTGTCATCAGTGTGTATGACGTCTTATATCTGCTCTGAGTAGTGCCTTCTGGCCAGGTACAACTACAGAGCCTGATATGGCAGAAAGATATGCAAATAAGGCTTCTTTTGCTTATAAAAACCAGCCCTGTCTTGTCCCTTCAGCTCTGGCAGAGGAGATCAGCCTTGGATTCCCAAGTCCTCCCATTCAGTGGTCAGCACTGAACAGGTCACTCACCATGGATTTAGGGCTCATATTGGTTTTCTTTGTCCTTATTTTAAAAGGTAATTCATAAAGATGAGATGTTGTGCACTGTGTGTACATGGAAAAGAGAAATATATCTTCTATGTCAGTTTTCTAACCAGAATTGTGTGTGTTTACAGGTGTCCACTGTGAGGTGCAATTGCTGGAGTCTGGAGGAGACATAGTGCAGCCTGGAAAGTCCCTGAAACTCTTCTGTGCAGCCTCTGGATTCACCTTCAGTAGTCATGCAATGGCCTGGGTCCGCCAGGCTCCCGAGAAGGGGCTGGAGTGGGTGGCAACCATTATTTACGATGGTAGTGTCACCTACTATACCGATGCAGTGAAGGGCCGGTTCACAATCTCCAGAGACAATGCCAAGAACACTCTGTACCTGGAAATGAGCAGTCTGAGGTCAGAGGACACAGCCATGTATTACTGTACAAGAGACACAGTGAGTGAATGTTACTGTGGACTCAGACAAAAACATCCCTGTGGGGGAACACAGGGCCAGCAGGGGGCTCTGAGAGCACTTAGAAATCTGGGTCACAGAAGAGCCTGCTCAGAGAAACATGAAAGACTGGACTTATTTGTGTCTGCACTATCTCTCCATATCTCACTTAGGGTTTTTCTCTACAAATATAGTGAGTATTAATCCTTGAATGTCAATTGTTTATTCAAATTCATGTTTTCTGTTGTGTTGTGTGTTCCTCCCTGTTACCCTTTATCTCTCAGTCTACCTGTCTCTGTCTCAATATCTCTCACTCTTTCTCTTTCACTACTCTCTCTCTCTCTCTCTCTCTCTCTCTGTCTCTCTCTCTCTCTCTCTCTGTGTGTGTGTGTGTGTGTGTGTGTGTGTGCTAACATATGATGCATTTCTCTAGCAATCTGCACCACTTGTTTTGAAACAAATCCTATCTGTGGGCCTGAATCTCAATGACTGGATTATCTGATTTTCCAGTGAGTCCCAGTGGTTGTTCAGTTTCCACATACCCTATACAGTATACCTGGTTTGCTGCCACACACATTTCTTTCTCTATTATTATATTTTTTAAGTTATGAATTCTGAGTGCTATGTTTAGAACCAACTGAAGGGTTCTTGTGTGTCAAAAACTTGATTTTTGCAGTCCCGTTGTAGTTTCTTTTTAAATTTAGGATGTCCTTTACCTGAACAAAATGCAGACCATCACACTGAGATAGAGTGATCTTGTCTTTTGACATGCATCAGTTCCTTAAGAAGCCAAAAGTGATTGTAAACCCTACAAGATGCAGGCAGCTCAGACCCGCACGTGAGTCTAGAGGACTCTGTGTCATCTGTTTTTCTCCATGAGCACTATACTACCCAAACAGAAGTAAATACCCCTAATTTAAAAAGTGTATTTTAAAAAGTTCTCATCCAGTTCTGTGATTTAGCCCAATGGTCTAGTCTGTGTGTGGTTTATATGAGACCTTGATTCAAATGGAAATTTTTAATAATTATATTTCTTGTATTGAATAAATACTGTTGTTGACTCCTCACCCTGTTCCAGGTTATGGTTTCTGTTATCCAAGAGAATAGTTTAATTTTTGTTTCCAAGAAAAACACCTTTCTCTCTCTTCTCTATTCTGAGTCAGGAGGTTAACAGATAGCTCTAGGAACCCAGAGGAGAGGTGATGTTCTCATGAGTACACACTGTTCTGCCCTCCATGTTCTGATTGGGATGCTTTACCTTGAACAGGGCATATGGGAGGAGGGATAGCGTGAAGATAACATTTCTAACAACTACAGAAATGGATGTTAAACCAAAAGAATTAGTTGCCTGTAACCAATGATATGAGTGCATTTACCCAAGGAAAGAATAAGACCAAGAATTATAGGTATGGATGAGAAGGGATGCCTGTGCTATGGAAATGGAAATATGGTTCTACTAAGATATTCTGAAAACTCTGCGGGTCCCTCAGAAATTTGCACAAGATGCTGTGACCCTGCAATCTTGCTCCTGGAAGAACAGACAAAAGAAGCAAGTTAGTGCAGTAAATCAGGAAAGAAGGGAGGAGAGAAGAGAAAAGACATAGGAGTAGGAGAGGACAGAAAGGTAAAGGAGAGAGAGAAAGAGGGAAGAGGGTAAGTGAGGTAAATCAGTGTATTCACAGTACATTATAAATGATCATGGTGATTTGTTTTTAAGCAGAATGAATGACATAGTTGGAAAATTTTTTTTCAAATAGCATAGGATGTTAATATAT
>NW_026068278.1:240103-248407 GCF_014885135.2 Alexandromys fortis | reverse complement strand
TCCATCTTCTCTTGTAAGAGTGTTTGTGGAAAGGGTTGTCAATGTTGTTGTATATCTGCCTGTGTGTATACGTCTGAGTGCTGGCTTCAAAGATGCATACTTTCTCATCATCTATAGATAGTTTACAGTATAGAGGTTACCACATCATCAGAACACAGAAACCTGCTCTGAGGTCAGGTGAGCTGCAGGGCTGGGCTCTTGGTTTGACTTCAAGTCTCCGTTACCCTGAGAAAGCCTCTGAAGGCTTTCCAGTTCCCATTCTTCTTTAAGATTTTAATGACTCTCAAAGCACCAGAGTCAGAGAACACAACTGAACAGGCCCTGTCTGCCTCTTTATGGTCTGTGGCAGATATGGTTATTCATATATGCACTCTGCTCTCATTTTTAACTTTTCATTCAGGTGTGTGGGTTGAACATGAGTAGTAAGATTCTAGCACATGCAGTAGTCTTGAAAAGATCATGGAGTCCAGACTCAGAATAGGAGTCACTAGCTGAGAGTACAGTTTCTTTCTACTTCTCCTGGCCTCCTCCTTCTGTATTCTTTGTTTTGATTTATCCTCCCTTCCCCAACATTCTCAAGATCCATGCTCAGTAGATTGATCCTTTACAAAATCAGTTATAATTAAATTTGTGATTCTTGGTGTTAATTTAAGTAGTGCAAAGATTCAGTCATCAAAAATTATTTTCTATAGAAAAATGTTATGTTTTAAAATATTGGCTTGTAGCTCTATGGTAGGGTGCTTTCTGACTATGTGAAATTTCTTAAATTTAAGAATCAAGCTTAAAAATAGAAATTAAGCACCTAGACAAATATCATTTCTCACTTTCAGAGACTTAAATGTGACACTCTCCTGGCTGGAAATGGAATGGGAGTCCCCAGAATAGGGAGTGCAGGTGGAAAGTTGTGGAGAAGAAACAAGTCTACAGGAGTTAATCTCTTGGCCTTTATAGCAAGCAGTTCATCCAAGGTCTGCAGCATCCATGACACAGTTCTAAATAACTATAGAACATGGATTTCATGCAGGGTAAAGATCGGATTTGGATGGCTGAAAATGCTAACTTACTAGACTGTGTGTGGTTTACACATGTGTCTAGAGGCTAGAGTTGAGATTGAGTGTGTTTATCAGTTGATTTCTGTATTACTTTAAAGACAGGATATCAAGATTAATGTGGAGCACAAATGTGCAGATAGATTTTTTGGATGGCTGGTCTTCCAGTCACAACACCCCCAGTGCTAGGAATATAGGATAAACCATCACACCCAGCTTGTAAGCGAAGTGTTGTGAATCAAGTTAAAATACTAATACTGGGAGGCAGGCACCATACCACTGAACCAACACTTGAGCCCTGGATATTTTAACTATACATTGATAAAATAATTGCAATCTGTAAAAGCAAATACATTTATTGTATAATAATTTTTAAAAGAGAAATTGTTTTGCCAATTTTGGATTTTTAAAGCATTAACTGTTTATAAGAAAATGAGTGCCTTGAGTCCAAACCCTTATATGTCTTCTTAAATAACCCTTAAAACTGACCATTATGGAATTCTGGAAATGGAGAAATGGGTAGGACCTGCAAAAGAAGAGAGAAAGTAAATAATTATAAAAGTATAGTGTGTTGAAAGATTTCAAGAAAATAAATTCATTAACTATCGAAAACACTATTTGTTGGTTGGGCATGGTGAAATATAGTCTCAATCCATTCAATATGGAGACAAAATCAAAAAAATCTCTCATCATTTGGTCTATATAGAAAGTCCAGGCCACCCAGGTGACCCTATTTAAAAAATGAATGTGAGAGTTTTTCTGAGTGTGGTTGTGTAGGATGGGTGTGGGACTATATCTGGAAGTGAGGCTCTCATTCTCTGTGTGTCAGTGTATGTTGGAATGTGTAGATGTATCTGGAAGGGGGACTTTGTGTGTGGCTGAGGTTGTAATTGGATAATTGGTCATGTCCCCTCCTTCAATACTTTCATGAGAAGAATTTTCTATTGTCCTACCTTGTGATCAATAAATATGATCAACTCTATGAACAAGACCAAAATGTGAATGAAAGGGTTTCTGTCATCTTAACTCTCAAAATCCACCATGAGGAAAATCAGGACAATAAATCAAAGTAGGAATGTGAAGGTTGGGACTGAATCAGAAAGCATGAACTCAGCTGAACAGCTTGCTCTTCATGTTTGTTTTGCCTGATTTCTTATACAAGCCAGGAAAACATTTTCATGGATGGCATCTTTCACATTGGCATAGGCCCTCCCAAATTACTCATTAATCAAGAAAATGGCTCCTACAGTCTTGCCTACAGACCAATATTAGGAAAGCATATTTTCTACCTGAGATTCTTTGTTCCACGAAGTCTCTATTTTGTATTATGTTGATGAAATTTTACCAAAACACAAATGGACTAACTGGTATAGTCAAGATAACATGGCCCATTAAATGAGTTCTATTTGGTCACCACATAAGAAAAAAGATAACTGATGAAACACTTAAAAATAAGGATCTACCTCTCAAACAGAAGATAATTATAAATAATGTGTGACTTTAACATCAACTTATTCCCTTTGCAAATGACTTTTGCTTAGTGACTTCCTTCTAGACAGATTCACAGAAACAAAACCCCATGGATCAAGAGAGTATAGAATACAGATGCAAGCTATATCTGCAATAGCTAAAGTCAAAATATGGGAATAAGAAGATAACCTAAAACAAATTCCCAAATGTATCAGAAATGTGTCTTTATTTTGCTGCTATTCCTTCACCTTTATGTAACTGCAATGAGAATATCAGACAAACCCAAGGTGAGACATACTAAACATGTCTGAAAAATATTCTTCTAACCTACTGGACATCATGAATAAGGTGAACACAGCACTCATAGTATTGGTTCCCCATCAGTATTTACAAGGATGACTGTCTCATCTATTTTAAGTTCTACCTCCACCACTGCCACTCACAGTAATTAAATTGTGCACAACAAATTGAGGGACATAAAATGTGGGGTACCAATAAAGTAAATGGTGGACGTTCTTTGGGATATGAAAGGGAAGGTTGGTTCAGCTCATTTCCCTTCCCTGGTGATTTACATTACTAAGGCATGTGACAAAGCCCTGCAGTCCTTTGTCCTCTATGGTTATCCTCCCCACAAGGCAAGCAATTCCCACTGTTCAAGTATACCTGCTTCCATGTCTTGTCATCACATAGGTTTCTCTGTCTTATTTGTTTTCTTCAGATCACATAAGCCTCAAGTCTGGTTGGATGCTACTTTTTTTCATGAATGTTATGAACTGCTTTCTCATCCATCAACAATGCAATAATCATAAAATCTGGGTTCTTATGTGCTACAACCTGAGGAGTGAGAAGGTGAGATTTATAAAAAGAGAAAGAGAAAAACAGACTGATCTACGTAAAGATATTCAAGGACAAGTTTCGAGGTATGGTGTCCCTAATTAGAAAGGTAAATACGGTGAGACTAATAGGATAGGATCCAATTCAGTCATTTGAGTTATTTTTCCCAGTGAACACATGGGATCACACATAATAAATGTTAGTAATCACAGGTTATCTTCTAGATGAGGGATACGAATAAGATTACTCTACTGAAACTAAAAGAATAAATTCTACGTTTTCATAACTATGATTTCTGATCACTATGAACCCCAGTTCCATCAATCTACTTCATGAAATATTAAAGACATTCAAATGCATAGAGTAAGTGATACCCCATTCTACGACCATTGATTGAATGTGGACTCATGGTAAACATTCCCATCTTTTGCCTGGCAGCTCTGCACAGTGTGACTTAAAATATTTTTTGTTTGTCAGGGATTGGAAACCCAGCCAGACTAGGAAAATGTTCCTGAGTATCCATTTCTATTTCTACTAAGAAGCATGAAGCAAATGGCATTCACATGAAGGGGAAATGAAAACCTCCTGTACTCCCCAGGAATCTCTTACAATTCAAAGAAACCTCAGACTCAGGATGAAAGCCAAAATCTAGCTGTGAAGCCACATCCCCTTCTCACTGGAGCCTCCAAAAGAGCATGACTGTCATGGTGCAACTCATCTGCCTCATGACCTTTTCAACCTATAAATGTTTTAGGGTTGAAGGAGAGAAACCCAGATGCACCATATATGGAATGTATGACTGATGATGATAGATAACACCACACAGGGCAGACCTGGCTGTGCTTTGTGCACCAGGATCAATCTTGAAGCGACTGAAGGATCATTGGGAGTGGGGTCCCTAGATTCACAACTGAGCTCCAGTTAATTCTCCAATTAGAATAGAATTTAGGATTTCAGTAAGAGCCAACAGATCCTGTAGGAATACCCTGGTATTTAACCTTGATTTCCTACACTCCCTTCATCATCCTCACATAAAACATGAACATCAATTTCATCATTGTTCCTGGCTATGCTGTGGTACTCAGAGCATGGAAGTAATGCAGCTAGAGACAGTAGCTGAGGTTCAGGAGCTTGTAGGATATTTCTAGCTAACCACTGCGTAAGGTGTCCCTGAGCCTCACGTCCTTTCTGAGAATGCTGTCAAGTCAAAATGCTGTTTATAGATCTTAGAATCTATTCTGATCTTCTCAGATTGCTAGTGAGTAATCAAATTGTTTTTGGCTAAAATAAAATACCCTACTTCTACCAAGGTATTTAAACACATTTTAAAAGTTTACAGATTTTAATTTCATCATGTAGATATATTTCTCTCTCTATTGCTTCCTTCATAGATTTCTTACTTACACAGAGTCACTTGCAAATAAGTTTTGTGGTCTCTGCAGTGATATCTGAGTCATTGATCCTTGATCTGAATATCAGATGCTGCTGTAGGACAATGGAATGTATCCTGTCAATTATATTAAAAAAAAAGAAACGCTTATTGGCCAGTAGCCAGGCAGGAAGTATAGGCAGAACAACCAGACAGGAAATAGAGGTGGTTCAATGAGAAAGGCGAGTTCTGGGAAGAGGAAGTCCTAGTCTGCAGTCATGACTCAGCCACAGAAGAAGCAAGATGTGACTGTTTTGCCAAATAAGGAACCAAATGATGTGGTTAACACAGAAATGAAATCAATAATGGGCTAATATATGTTATAAGTGTTAATAAGATGTCTGAGCTACTAGACCAATCAGTTTATACTTAATGTAGACCTTTGTGTAAATTCTTTTGTGACTTAAAAACTGCAGGAAATGGGCAGGACAGGAAATCTCAGACAGCAGAATGATGGTCAACATGTGGACAACTACATCCACATAAAACCTGGAAGAGCTTGGGAAGTATTTCCAGACATAAAATAATAGAGTCAGGCTTGGCTTATTGATAGCAGCACTTTCTCGGGTGGGCTCTGGTTTCTAGAGGCAAACACTCTCATTGAAGAGAGGTTTCCTGACTCAACTTTACCTGTAAAACCTAGCAGCTGTTTTAAGAGGTCCTGCCACAAAATACGTAAATGATTTTGATGACAAGCTGACTGCATGCTTTTTGGTTTTCAGCCATAGCAGGAAAAAAGCTACACCATTTTAAAACGCTGGCTTTCTGGTTCATCCTGCTAGTGCTAACTCTGACTCTTTCAGACAAAAGGTCCAGCTACAGAGCATTTGAGTGTGTTTTTTGAGCACATTGCTGCAGTTTTCTTGCTGGGAAGGACCTTAAGATGCCATAGACTTGTAGCATTAAACATGGCTACAGCCAGTACATCTGCCGTTAGGCTGGAATCTCAGAAAATTAAAGAATGGGCTGGATATCACCATCAAAACTACAGCTTTAATTCTTTCCATATTGCTTAGCAAATTAAAGACTTATGTGGTCAGAAAAAGAGCGTTATACAGTAAAGACAGATACAAAGAGAAAGAAAACCTCTTAATAGCTTACAGTGTGTTTAAAAGTATATGGAGGCTTGGGAGAAAAAAAAGGTTAAAGTTCCTAAAAATAAGAAAGAAAGAAAGAAAGAAAGAAAGAAAGAAAGAAAGAAAGAAAGAAAGTAAGTAAGGAAGGAAGGAAGGAAGGAAGAAAGAAAGAAAGAAAGAAAGAAAGAAAGAAAGAAAGAAAGAAAGAAAGAGTAGTTGGGAGTGGTGGTACACACCTTTAATCCCTATGCCTGCAAGGCACTGCCATACGGATCTCTGTGAGTTCAAGGTGTGGTAGCACACACCTTTAATTCCAGCACTGGGGAGGTAGAGACAAGCAGATCTCTGAGTTGAAGGATACCTGATCTACAGAGGGAGTTCCAGGACAAAGATATGAAGAAACCCTGTCTCAAAAGACAAAAATTAAAAATAAAAGAAATAGAGTTTAAAATAAAACCACATAAAGATGGAAAGCACACAGAGAATCTGGATGCTGTATGTTATTATGCTCTCCTTGAATTGTTTGAATGCTGAGGAAGGAGGAACCAGTGCTAAATCGTATTTGCTTATAAATGTTGTTGAGCTAATCCAAGAGAGGTATTTTGAAAATACCTTGAATTCAAAATTAAGACACAGGAAATGAGAGGCTGTGAATTAATTCTGAGTTAAGAAAAACCAAGTTTGATCAAGGAAGAGCACCTGAGCAATCTCCAGTAGGAAAGGATGGCCCAAATGTCTGAATTCTACATCCAAAACAAATTCAAGATTCTTCCTGAGATGATCAAGCCTCAGAGGATACCAGGAATTGATCAAAACTTTAAACTTTCTTTAGGTCCTCTTAAGATTATCAGCACTACCAACCATCTGGAAGTATCATGGAATACTATGCCCACATCCCCCCCCCATAATGGATTATGGATATTTTCCTTAGTTTTTTTTTTTAAGGGGGAAGTGGTTCAGGAGAATTGTCTGTATTCCGTCAATCCTAATTTAAATAAATGTTTTTAGGCCAGTATCCATGCAGGAAGTATAGGTTGGACAACCAGACAGTAAAATAGAGGCAGGGCAATGAGTACAGGAGTATTCTGGGAAGGGGGAAGCCGTTCCTGCAGTTCTGCCCATACACCGAAGAAGCAAGACCTACCCCACTGAAGAAGGTACTGAGCCATGTGGCTAACAAAGATAAGAATAATGGGTTAATATAAGGTATAAGAGTTAATAAGAAGCCTAAGCTAAAGGGCCAATCAGTTTATAACTTGAAGAGACCTATGTGTGATTTTCTTTTGGATTTACCAGCTATGGCAACTGGGCAGGACAGTAACCCCCGACAAGCAGGCCCATCATGTTACAGACAGGTACAAGATATAATCAGGAATAGGCTTTGTCCCATATACATAACACATACATACAGGTCTTCCAGGTCTTCTAGCACAAGGTAATGAAGAAATTCATCAATTATTAATTGAGAGCACATTTAAGGCCGCAGAATTCCATAAGAAACATCATGCCAATAGCAAAGGTTTAAAGAGTTTTCTATTACATAGCAATGAACTAAAAAGATTATAGAGAGATGTCCACCTTGCTCTTACTATAACCAAAGACCTCTTTCTGCAGGAACTAACTCAAAGTGTACCAATATTTACACCACAGCATTGACACTTACTGAGGTTTTCAGTGGGCAACTGCTTTGAACTCAGAAAAGTTTGATTCAGTAATCGTACTTTTTTTTACAAGTTATGGACATCATGGATATACCTGCAAAAATAAAGACAGAAAATGGTCCAGCATATGTCTTTAAGAAAATGAAACAGTTTTTTGCTTATTATAATATAAAGCATATTACAGGTATACCACACAATCCTACATGTCAGGCAGTTGTAGAAAGATTAAACTGAATTATAAAGGATATGTTATATAAACAGAAATGGATGGAAAATACCACACCCCCCCGGAATAGATTGCATAATGCTTTATTAATCTTTAATTTCATTAAGACTAATGAGAAAGGGACAAAAGAAGCAGAAAGACATTGAATAATAGAAAAGTCTTCTGAATTAAATCAGTCAGTTTATTTCATGGATGTGTTGACTTCACAATGGAAACCAGGAGATGTGCTATGTTGGGGATGGGGTTTTTCTCTTGTTTCCACAGGAGAATAAAAACTATGGATAGCGTCAAAATTAATAAATATTCAGTTTGATAAAGGGAAAACTCTTGAGAAAGAGAAATGACAGCTCATCCACAGTGGTGACAACAATACAGGTGGTAAGAAACCTTATAAGGTATGGGGCAGGGTTTTGCTCTTGTCTCTACAGGAAAATACACATCTTCAAAAATTCAAGAGACCCTGGATGTTTGGATGCTAACAGAAGGAAAAATAACTATCCAATAAGGATCATCAAGAAAAAGTAGTATGACGTGTTAGGACAGGTGATCAAACTATATA
>NW_026068278.1:234714-239949 GCF_014885135.2 Alexandromys fortis | reverse complement strand
TGTGTGTGTGTGTGTGTGTGTGTGTGTGTGTGTGTGTGTATGTCTGTATACGTATTGTTTAAGTTTTCCACAATGAACAATGAATTTTCTTGCAGTAATCTTTGAAGTTTTCAGGAAGAAGATGGGGCCCCACAACAACTCCACCTGGTTGATATGACATCATGATGCTAATAGTGCTATAATTAAGATCTGTTTTAGGTGTCAGCTCCTCAAGATGATTCCAACTTGGTTAGCCAAAATGGTGTACTTTTTTACAACGTTCTGCCCAGTACTCCAAATAGGAACCTCAGAAAAACCCTACCAAATACTCAGAGACTATTTCCAATTATACCAGACAGTGATCTTGGAAATTAACCATCATTTTACTTTCACAGGATCCCATAAGAAGTACATCAACTCCATGACAGCTGGAAGTATTCTAGAAGATGACATCTCCTCTCAAAACAAAGTTTGTCCCCAGGATTCAGGGCATCATTTAGGTATTGATTATAATTGGTATAGGGTTGGGGCTTTCAGGAAACATTTTGTAGGCTAAGGGATCTCTTTGAAAAAAAGGGGAAAATTGGATGGTATAATAGATTAGTGTGAGCTTACTCACACTAATAATAAGAATGAGTAATTGAGTGAATACTTGTGAGCTATTATTTATAGGCAAATTACATTGGTATAGATTCTTGTATATTGATAGAAACTTAAATTATATTGAATATGTTCCTATTTTCATCTATTTGTATATCTAGGAAAGGTTATTTTGTCATATTGTGTTCATGTATGCTTTTACCTCTGCTTAAAACATTTTTGTACATTTATACAAATTTAGGATATATTTATCATATTACAATGTACATTTCTACCTATGATCAAAATACTTTTATAAATTGCTTACATTTTGAGATCATTGTCCTCATTTGTTGCACTGTTGTTTATTGTATAATATTCTAATATAAAGTCATAGACTTTAAGTTATATAGGTATTATAGATCAGTAGTTATCTACGTTTGTCATATTTATTGTTACACTAATCATGTTCTTTAGATACATAAATATTTTATTCTGCATAAACAGGTAATCTTCAACCATTTCAAAGAACTGTAGAATATGGCGTTTAAACAACTTAGGGTTCTGTTGAAGTGAGATACAATTGTTCCTGGCAGCACTGATCTACTTCACAAAACAATGTTGAGCACCGAAGACACTCCTCTTGGAGCTTGTTTTCTTCTTGGCAAAACTGGCCTTTGTACAAGGAACTGCCTATGTATCTACCACTGACAAAATGCACGATGTCTGGATAGGACAGCAGGATACAAGAAAAAAGACTGTCAAACCTTGGCAATACAGGGTAAGAGGTTTTGAAAAATTTCTTGCCTCAGAAAATGGTCTGTCAGTTATTCTAGGCCTTAACCAAAGTTGGTTATCAAGGTAGCCAGTTGCCTCTGTCATTTGTAGCACATTTTGAAAGTTACTTAATTATACTTTCTGCTCATTCCAGTAGTATTATTTTTGTTCTCAAATCTTCAATGGGGTTGAAGACTAGATAGTTGTAGTGACTTTCCTCTCATGACTTGGCCAAGTTATTTATTATATAAGACTATAACTTATCAAGATAGGATAATTATTGAAATATTTACCACATGTTTGTGGCATGATATATCTGTTCCTAATGTATATAATTTTGTATTAGGCTTAGAACTCTCTTATTTAAGCAAAATGGGGAAGTACTGTAGGAATTCCTACCAACAGTAGCCTTTATATTACCAGCCCACTTGGGTGTGGTAACTTATACAATTTATGCCAATTTAAAGTGTGTCTGGCCTCTTTTCTGGCTATGTAATTCATGTTCCTATCACATCAAAGGAATTTTACACAGATGGAGGTGTGATCCTAAGCATAATCCACCTCAGGAAGAAGCCTTGTCCAGAAGAGACAGAGGGACAGACAGATATAATATCTAGTAACTCAGCTGTGTGTGGAGCTTTTCTATTTCACATTGATCCTAAAGAGACATGACAGTGTGGAAACAACATTTTCCATGCATATGATGAAAAGAGACTAAAATAAAGTGTGGCGAATCTCTAACAATGAAAATATATATACACAGATGTACATTAATGCTTCAATTTCTGTAAGTGTCATCAGTGGGTATAATGTCTTATATTTGCTCTGAGTACTGCCTTCTGCCCAGGGTCCAACTACAGAGCCTGTTATGACAGAAAGATATGCAAATAAGTCTTCTTTGTGCTCATAAAATCCAGCCTTGCCTTGATCCTGCAGCTCTGGCAGAGGAGACAAGCCCAGTCAGGGTTCAGCACTGAAAACAGGACACTCACCGTGGATTTAGGGCTCATATTGGTTACCTTTGTCCTTATTTTAAAAGGTCATTCATAAATATGAGAAGTTGTGTGTTGTCTGGACATGAGAAAGAGAAAAATATCTTCCGTGTCAGTTTTCTAACCAGAATTCTTTGCATTTGCAGGTGGACAGTGTGAGATGCAATTGCTTGAGTCCGGGGGAGGCTTAGTGCAGCCTGGAAAGTCCCTGAAACTCTCCTGTGCAGCCTCTGGATTCACCTTCAGTAGCTACTGGATGATTTGGGTCCGCCATGCTCCAGGCAAGACACTGGAGTGGATCACACACATTAATCCAGATGGTGGTAGCACCTGGTATATCGACTCTGTGAAGGGCCGGTTCACAATCTCCAGAGACAATGCCAAGAACACTCTGTACCTGGAAATGAGCAGTCTGAGATCTGAGGACACAGCCATGTATTACTGTGCAAGAGACACAGTGAGTGAATGTTACTGTGAGCTCAGACAAAAACTCCGCTGTGGTGAACACAAGACCAGCAGGGGGCGCTGAGAGCACTTGGAGATCTGGGTCACAGAAGAGCCTGCTCAGAGAAGCAGGAAGACTGGACTTCTCTGTGTCTGCACTGTCTCCTCTTATCACACTTAGAGATTTTTTTCTACAGGTATGGTGTGTAGTAATCCTTGAATGTCCAAATGATTATTTAAATTTCTGGTTCCAGTTGTGATTTTATTTATTATAGTGTTTCTCCTTGTTTCCCTTTATCTCTTTCTATCTCCCTATTTCTGTCTATGTCTCATTCTATGTCTCTCTCTCACTCCCCTCCCTCTCTCTCTCAATCTTTCTTTCTTGCTCCTCTCTGTGTGTGTGTGCGTATGTGTGTGTGTGTGTGTGTGTGTATGCTGACATATGATGATGCATTTCTCTAACAATCTATACCACTTGTTTTGAGACCATTTCTCTCACCTGGCCTGGATCTCAACGACTGTATACTCTGGTTGTCCAATGAGTCCCAGTGATGGTTTTGTCTCCACATTCCCTATGTGGTCTACCTGGTTGACAGCCACACCCATTTCTTTCTTTAATTAAGGATTTTGATTTCTGTGTTCAGAAACCACTGATGGGTTCTTGTGTTGCAAAAACTTGTTTCTCACAGTTCCATTATAGTTGCTTTTTAAACTGAGAATGTGCTTTGTCCTCCTGAACAAAATGCAGATCACCACACAGAGCAAAATGATCCTGTATAGTGATCAGCATCAGTTCCTGAAGAAGCCAAAGAAGGAGGTAAAGCCAAGATGAGGCAGGCATCTCAGAACCACATGTGAGTCTAGAGGACACTGGGCCATCTGTTTGTCTCCATGAGTACTACATTACCCATACAGAAGCATAAACCCCTAATTAAAACAGTGTATTTTTTAAAAAATGTCTCATTCAATTCTGTGATTTATCCAAATGATATACTTCCTGTGTAGTTTGCATGAGACAATGATTCAAATGGTAATATTTCAAAATATATTTATTATTTTGATTAATAAATACTGTGTTTGAAACATCACTACTCCCTGTTAAAATTATAACATGATTTCAGTCATCCAAGAGAACATTTTAATTTTTTTTTCTTTTCAAGAAAAACTCCTTCCTTCCACTTCTCTAAGTTTTGAATCATGAAGTTAATAGATGGCACAGGGAACCCAGTGCTGAGAGGTGATGTCATCATGAACACACATTGCTCTGCCCTCCATCCTCTCATTGGGATGATTCACTTGACCAGTACATGTGGGCAGAAGAGGTTGCATAAAGCAGATATTTTTAATAGCCACAGAAATGGATCTTAAACCCAAAAGAATTGGTTGCCTGTAACTAATGATATAAGTGCCATTTACCCAAGGAAAGAATAAAATCCTGGCTGGAGGAGTTCCCACTGGCCTGGGCCGAGACAGGGGGCATGGGACTAGCCGCCCAACAACCACCATTAGTAATATCCTTAAAAGCCACGGCCTCTCCTGTGTCAATCAAGCAGTACCCCATGTCCCAGGAGGCATACCAAGGAATTAAACCACATATCAAAAGACTTTTGGACCAAGGGATCTTAGTCCCTTGCCGGTCACCATGGAACACTCCCCTCCTTCCTGTGAAAAAACCAGGCACAGGAGATTATCGGCCGGTTCAAGACCTACGAGAGGTCAACAGACGGGTGGAAGACATTCATCCTACAGTCCCCAATCCATATAATTTACTGAGCGGGTTGCCGCCCTCTCACGTCTGGTATACAGTGCTAGACCTCAAAGATGCTTTCTTTTGTGTAGGGATAAGTCCCACCCCTTAGGGGGCGTGTTCGCCTCAGGCTAAAGTTTGCCTATAAATTTGGCGAGCGTGCTCCCAGCGCTCGCTTCTGCTTTCCTGGTCACCGTGGGAACGGTGGTTCTGTAAGTCTATTCCTCCATTAAAGCTGTCTATATATTGACAATCTGTCTGCATTCGCTTACGCCGTTACATTTTGGCGCCCAACGTGGGGCTATTTTGCCCCCGACTCAAGCGCATAGCCTGCTAGCTAACACAGCACGCTCCCGGGTGTCATTTTCTTAGTTTGTGACTCGGGCCCCAGGGCTGAGTCCAAGATACACTCTGCCTTCAGGCCCATAATATCCAGAGAGACAGGGGGATCTCTGTGAGTTCAAGGCTGGCCAGGAGGTGGTGGCATACGCCTTTAATCCCAGCACTCCGGAGGCAGAGACAAGCGGATCTCTGTGAGTTCGAGGCCAACCTGGTCTACAAGAACTAGTTCCAAGACAGGCTCCAAAACCACAGAGACCACCACCGGCAGGAACCAGTCGTTGCAGGTAAGAGAAAAAATTTTCTTTTATAATTAAAATGTCTGAACACGTTACCATTCAAGAATTTAACTGTTTTTTTAATTGTACCATGTGGGAG
>NW_026068278.1:164658-228680 GCF_014885135.2 Alexandromys fortis | reverse complement strand
TTTGTTAAGTAATATTTATTGCCTTCTCGGATCTTTGATGGAGTTGAAGATTATATAATTGTAGTTACTCTCTACATTATTTAGACTCCTTGAGATAGAATGTTTAGCAAAACTTTTGATTCTCAATATTGTTTGTTATATTTATTTGTTATTATTGTATATAGTTGTATTTGGTTTAGTTCTGTCTTATTTAGACAAAAGGGGGAGATGTAGGGATAAGTCCCACCCCTTAGGGGGCGTGTTCGCCTCAGGCTAAAGTTTTCCTATAAATTTGGCGAGCGTGCTCCCAGTGCTCGCTTCTGCTTTCCTGGTGTCCGCGGGAACGGTGGTTCTGTAAGTCTATTCCTCCATTAAAGCTGTCTATATTTTGACAATCTGTCTGCATTTGCTTACGCCGTTACAATTTTTTTTGTCTTTTTCTCCATTTCTTTAAGGGAGTTCTGTTTATTTCTTCTTTAAAGGCTTCCATCATTTTCATAAAGTTACATTTAAAGTCGTTTTCTTCTGCTTCTTCTTGATTGTGACGATCAAGTCTTTCTGTTATGTGACCACTGGGTTCTGGTGTTACCATGTTGCTTTTTAGGTTGTTGGATGAATTCTTGCATTGGTGCCTACCCATTTCTTGCTTCAGTTGAGACTGGCAATGTCTTTGCACCTTGGTCCAATCCTTTCTTTGGCTGTCTGAGTGTTTTGTCTTTTTTTGTTTGCTCTGTAGTTTTAATGTCGGTGTCTTAGTGAGCATCTGAGGTTTCTCTAAGACTGCTCTCTTGGTCTTCTCTCCTGGTTCCCTCTCTTGGTCCTCTCTACTGGTTTCCTCAGTGCTCTAGCAAGCTCTTGTTCCCCTCAGTAGAATAGCAAGCTCTTGGTCCCTTCAGTATTGTAGCAAGTTCTTAGTGCTCTCTGTATTGTTGCAAGCTGTGTGTTTCAGAGTTCCTCCGAGGTTGCAGGAGAATAGACATGTTTAGAGGTTCAGGATGGGGCTAGTAGTTTACAGGGTCTAGTGGATGGGCTTGGGTAATGGGGGAGTCTACCTGCAGGAAACTCTTCTACTGGCTGGCTAGAAAATCTAAACGAGCTGGGGGCAGGGCCAGGGTTTTGTCCCCACTGTGGTGGGATTAGAAAGTGGGGTGCTGTGCCATGCTGCTGTTCACTCACTTCTTAAGTCCTCTCAGTTTTGGAGCAAGCTGTGTTTCAGAGTTCAACTGAGGTTGCAGAAGGATAGGCAAATTTGGGGATGGGGTGGGCTTGGTAGCTTGGAGGGTCCAGTGGATAGGGTTGGTGTTAAAGGACCCTGCCTGCAAGAAACACTCTAGCTTGCTGGAAAAAAAAAACAGGGGATTTGGGCAGAGGCCCTGAATTTAGCCCACTGTGGATTTCCTAGAAAGTGGGGTGTCCTGCCATGTTGCTGTTCACTCACCTTTTAGTCGTCTCATTATTGGAGCAAGCTATGTTTCAGAGTTCCACCAAGGTTGCAGAAGGTTAGGTGAGTTTGGCGGTGAGGTGAGTCTAGTAGCTTGGAGGGTATGGAGGATGGTGTAGGGTATTGGGGGAGCCTACATGCAGGAAATGCTTTTATTGTCTGCCTAGAAAACCCTAGAAAGTTGAGGGTGTGGCAAAAGTTTTGCTTCACTGTGAAGGTCCTAGAGAGTGGGGTATTCTGCCACATGGCTATACACTCACCTCTTAGTCCCCTCAGTATTGGAGCAAGCTGTACTAGACTCAGAGCAGTCTCAATAGTTACCTTCATGAAAGCACAGGAATTCAAGTTAGAGCAAACAAGGAAATAAGACCAGGTCAAATATTCAGGAACACTGTGCTCTTCACACTCACCTTCATCCTCAAAAAATATGTGCACATCAGACACAGGTATGGAACTGGTAATAAAATGTGTGTGAAACTCCATCTTTGATACTGTGAGGACGATACAACCAGTATCATCTCACCAATCTTCAGTTAGCTGCAGGCAATCAATGATCTACTCAGCAGAGAGCATGTCTTTTGTTTTCTTTAATATTTATTTGTTGTTTTTACTCATGTAATTCCCTAATTTAAAGGGACTAAAGAATTTTCTTTAACATGCTCATCCAGTTTCTTTTCTATAGGCTCCTTCCTATATTATTTACATTGCCTCTCAGCAAACATGATGGGTATTCCCTGTTGTAAAATCTGAGACAGATTCTTTATCTGAAACTCAGGTATACTCAAGTTTGGATCATACAAGGACTTGGAAAAACTGATGATCCCTCACTGGTATGTTGGGATCCTATAGATTATGTCACTATGAAAGAACAGATAGGCATTGGAAACATTTGTTATTTTATTCAGTGTAAATATGATGATACCTGAGAACTGATCAAGGCATGGTCATATTGTCTTGAATTTTTTCACCTTTGATGATGTCATAACTGAAAATGGTTTTCTCTGAGTTCTGTAAAAATGCAAGATAGAAGCTGAGTCATTACCAGCTTAATAAGTTCAGCCATTAGGTATAACATCTGGAAGCTGCAGACAGGAGACAGACTGCTCAAAGAAAGCAGTTGCATCTTCTCTGCACTGCCCTTGCAGCATCAGGTCCACATACTTGTGTGCGGACTTCTTTTCTGACTATCAGGAAGGCAATACTTTGAACATCAAGGCTATGACAGCTCACAGTCCCAGGAGGACTAGATAATGTCTCAGTAACTGAAAATTTATCCAGTCAGGCTGATGCCTGAGACTGACTACTGTTGTGATTGCCTCTTATTTAAAACAGACCTTTAACTCTTTTTCAAATCTTTCTTAATTTGTTCGAAGATCCAAGCACCACAGTTCTTATACTTCCTTTCCAATCATAAAGCAGATGTGGATCCTCAGAGGGAGCTGAGAGCATTAAATGGAAGCTTACTACTCCAAAGTAAATGACAAGAGGAGTCAAATATTAATAAATCGTCATGCTTCCAAAGAAGGTCCTTCAGACTCAGTTTTCACATTGTCCTATTTGTAGATATAGGAATCATCAACTATTTTTCATGTCATTAATCATTATTAAATTTACTCTTGACTTAAATGAGCAGCTTAGTAGTTTGTGTTGCTGGCTTAAAGATCTGTTAGTAATTAACTATATTGTGAAATTTTCCTTTCTCTTTTGTGTCTTCTGTACATCCAAGGACAGATATATGCATGTGATAAAGAAGGAGACTCCTGATGTAGATGCACTTTGAGGTCCTGTGCTCCCCCAAGGTAGACCATAGGATTCCACCTGGTCTGAAAACACCAGGTGGAATATAGTGTTAGCCAACTATCTGAGAATTTAAAAAATTTAAGGCATGACATGGGACAAATTTATCCTGATATTTCTCAAGGTGGCAATTTGAAACGACAAATGTGTGAGAAGGAACACAGGAAAGTCTGTGGCCTCCTTCAACTTCTAGAGAAGAGTTACAGAAAATGATGTCCCCATGCCTCAGATTACCTTCTGATGAAAAATTATATTATGGTGCTTTCAATAATTGTAAACATGATTGTCTAAGAATCCAGCTTTCTTGCTGAACTGGATACAGGTAACTGTTATCTAGGAACCATAATGGTATAAATGAGCCTCTGAATGTTTGAGTGTTAAATATTTACAGGACACAGCCACATTGAGGGTAGGTTTTTTTGAATCCTGTCATTACTACAGTGCCCACCATGAATGTGAGGTATGCCCTGAATTTAACCTCCCTTTTGAGCCCAGGTCAAGAGAACATACAAAACAGGAAAATCCAAACAGTACCACATTCTGCTCAGGAAAAACTTCCCAGCCTTGACCGTGAAACTCTGGAAGAGTAACCCAGCCTGGAATTTCTAGGTCTGTCCATTCAGTAATACACTGAACTCAGACCATTCACCATGACATTTAGGATGAGATGGGTTTTCTTATTCATTTACAAGGCAATTTATAAGAAAGAACAGATGCTGAGTTTGTAAATGGATATGAGTGCGAGGGAAGATGGGCATGTGTATCAGTTTCAAGAACAGAACCTCAGTGTTTGCAGTTCCTATGAGAGGTGCAGTAGGTGGAATGTGGAGGAGGATTGTTGCATCCTGGGGCAACAGTGTAACATCCCTATGTGACATCTACTTTCATCTTCAGAAATTACTACATGCACTAGACCTGTCGTGCTCCAGGGAAGGGAGTAGAGTGGATCTTATACATGTAAGGCTGGTGTCTCAATAAAATATACAAATTCTGTCAAGGATCAGTTGACCATCTCTGGAGACAATTACAAGAACACTCTGTCAATAATAATCAATACTCTGAAAGTCTATGATACAACCAAGTATTGGTGTGTTAAAATACACACTGAAGAGAATAAGTATGAACCTAGACACAAGCCTTTCTTCGGGGCGTCCTTTTGAACAGAAGGGAGAAATGAGAAAGCAGATAAGTCAAAAGCACCCTGAACAGGAGCAGTGGGACATGAAGGGCTACAATCCATATGTCTAAGCTGCCTCTGTACACTACACAGAAAATCTTTCTACAAGTGTGGTATGCAGATATATTTGAATTGGTCAAATATAGAAGAGTATTTCCAACTGTGATGGAGACCATCACAAGGGGAAACTGACTCTACATTGGGTAATATAATCAGGTTTTTAAAATAATTTAGGACTCTAGTTATTGGGTTTCTCTAGACTCAGAGCAGAGCCTCTCTTTGGTTTCATGGTTGAAACACTATAGAATTCAAGTTAAACAAAGGCCAGGCATGGTCAGTGACTCATGAATCTTGGAAAGCTTTACATTCAACATAGTCCTCACTCAATGTGTGCACATCAGTCCAAACACTAAACATACTACCTAGCTTGTCATAGATTGTGTGGAAAGTCATTGATCCTGAGAAGACTCCTGCATGGAGAATAGGGGACAGCAGTTGAGCTTCAGGCACCTGTCCTACTCACCAAGTAAGGCATTTTTGTGCCCCAACTTCTGTTCTAAGACAGCTGTGGGATTACTTGGTTGACTGGAGTTTGTAGTTCTTCTGTGATACTAGCAGCTGCCATGTGTGGGAATCATTTCTCTTTTCATCTTTCATTTTATGTTTATTTGTATGCTATTTCAGTACAGACCACTGAATTCACAAGCACTAAAGAATTTACTTTTTAACATGCATACATATTTTCCCTTAGATGTTCTTTTCCCACACACCTTCATTTGCTACTTGTTATGATGAGGATGAGATTTGTGGTCTCTATGTAGGAATTACAGGCTCAGTTTCTTAATCTGATTATGAAAATCTTATTTTTATAAAATGTGATATAATTTATGTATATCTTTGCTCAAGGGATGGATATTCAGAAAAGCAAAAGTAAGTATATATGTATAATATATATACACATATATGTATATATGCTTTGATATTTGTCCCTTTGTAACAAAAATAAGAAAGAATGAAACAAGAAAAAAAAAAGAAAGAAAGAAGGAAAAAAAGAAAGAAAGGAAAAATCTTTGCTTGCTTCATTTGAGAAAACCATAGATAGGAGAGGAAGAAGTTGTAGCAGTTGTGGGTATCCGAAGAAAGATTGCCAGAGTGGAGCAAAAGGAAGAAAGTGAGAGGAACCTTCCTTAGAGTCTGAATCTCTGCGTGTTCGAAGTAGTTAAAGGAATTGTCATCAAAGTATAGGACTCATTGGTAATCCTTTCCCAAGCTTTGGGCATTCCAGATGCTTCATAGGAGTGCAGATTCCAAGATAAGTGGAGGATGTGTTCAACAAAGTCAGTTACACAGTCAGGGCCTATTGAAAACAAAACAAAAACAACAACAACAACAAAACAATGAGATAGGGATGTCTCTAGCATTCATAGAGACAGTACAGATTTAAAAAACTTCAATTTGTGGGAGTAGGAAGACACTCCTAGTGAGCCAGCTGCTCATCAGAACGTTGGTATAGGAGGCCTTTAATGTTCTACAGTGATGGACTTTTAATGCACTACACTATTTTGAAAAGATTTTTTATGTATGTTTTTGAGAACTCATACACATTTGCAATGTATCTTGGCTATATCCTCACTCAACATTTTCTTCCAATTCCCACTCCTTGGCCCTTCCAAAACATTTTCCTATAAAATTCAAGTCTTCTTTTTATGACTCAACATATCCAAACAGCATTTATCATAATCCTGTTGGTGTGAAGAAAGGCAAAAACCAATAGTTACACTTTCAAGTAAAATGAATCTCCATCCCCCATCAGCCATCACTGAATACAGTTTATGATTGTTCACTGTTAAAAATAGACAATTGTGTGAGTGTTTGTCAACAGAAAGAATGTCTATATCAAAACTGCTGCATCCCCCACTTCTCTACCACTTCATATGCCTTCCACAAGGCACAAGTAACATCACTGAAGAATGGGTTGAAAGAATGAAAATACCATAAAATGGGGAAGAGTTCTGTGGGATGGTTACCTCTGGACATCACATGGTCATTACACACATAAACTGTTTATGTTCATGTACAATATATCTACAAAACCTAGTGACTTAAATGGTCAAGCATGTAGAGGAGAGGGACAGTATAAGCCACACAAACCTGAGATAGCCTTATATTTTACTGAGATTATCATCCTTTAAAATGAAAACATATTTAAACATTTAAAAAACTAGAACACAGAACTGTTCAAAAATCAACTGTACAAAGGACAAAATACTATGAGGAAATCAAGTATTGGTATTTTGACAGGGAGCATATACTAAAACTGTCTTTTATATTTACATCAATATGTTAGTGCTTCTCTCAGCCTTGGTCAGTAAAGCTTTTCTAAAGTGTGTGACTTGTAAAGTATGTACCCATGACTGCACTGTTATTGAGAATAAGTTACTGCTGATTACTTACCCCAAAACAAACATATTATTTATGTTTTAAAGCCAAAGAAAGGTAGCCAGAGACTGCTAGAGAAATGTGATAGAGCTGGCTGCTGCCTTTTAGATACAGTGTCACCATAGCAATTATGCACATATAATAGAAACAACATGTTGTATATAGCCAGAAACAAGGAAATGGAATAAAGTGATCACAGAAAGAATGTGGGAGAGAGTGAGAGAGAAGAGGAGAGAGGAAATGAGGAATCAGAAGTTTTTCAGGAAAACATGAAGGGAGGAGAAGAAGAAAAGGAAAGAAGAAACATGAGAGTAGGAGGGGCCAGAAAGGGTCAGCAGAAGTGAGTAGCATATGAAAGAGGGTAGCAGGAATGACTGATTCACAGATTAGCTTTAAAAAGTTCTATTCTGTCTAAATCTTCATAAAATTACTCCTTCTGCAATAAATTGCCTTTTCTTCTTTCAAATGAAATATTTTCCAGTTCCTTCCTCCAATATGCACATCCCAGCAGACAATAGCTCCAGTCCCTGGTCCATCTCTCTTCAGTCCTTCCCATAAACAACTGAGTTCTATGTTTTGCACAGTTTGTGCTTTGGTTGGTGCTTCTTTTGTTGCTCCCAAAAATTACTCCTCTGCACTCTCTCATTGGTGAAATGAAGAGCAGGTGTCTCATGTGTGAGCTAAACAAGTGTCTTCAGAGAAGTCATATTGGCTGTGGGTTAAATGGTAATGCATGATAGACTTGGGGCAGGTTTTAAAAGGAAATGAGATTCTTTTCATCTGAGGCGTCTCCTAAATTTCAGGTAGTGACACCAATAGTGTGTAATGAAACTTCAGAGACCACATTGACTACATTCTTAGAATCCTGACAGAAGAATACATAACCATGAGTTGAATAACTCCACATTATGTTGAATACAAAGATTTCACTGTCAGAGGTGGGGCAACAGAGCACCTGGGCAGCGCAGGCCCAGGCGGGGCAGCTGAGCACCTGGGCAGCCCATGCCCAGGTGGGGTGGCAGAGCACCGGGGCAGCGCAGGCTCAGGGAGCACAAGAGAGCACCAGGGAGGTGCAGGAGGCGGCAGAGAGCGGGGACCAGCGCACAACACCCCACTACAATTAAAGCAAAGAGGTAGGCTTTTGGTTGGTGAGATCCCTAGCAAAGAAGGAGCCGGGACCTGTTCCTGAAGACCCTTCTGAGGGGCGAGAGGGAACTGGGCCCCTGGCAGGAGCCAGGAAACAGAGCAACAGCATTTTGTAGGAGGAGCCCCTTGCCAACAGGGAAACCTAATCCGGTTCTAAAAGACCCATTAGATAGCTTCAATAGGAGGAAATGGACAGGCGCCAAGGCAAGAATTCACCCAACAATCCGAAAAACAACATGAAAACACCAGAACCCAATGATCTTACAACAGAAGGACTTGAACACCCTAACACAGAAGAAGTGGAAAAAATTGACTTTATGAAAGCAATAGAATCCCTTAAACAACATATAAAAAATACCCTTATAGAAATGGATGAGAAATATAACAAAAAGTTTGAAGAATTGAGTAAATACGTACATGAGACCCTGGGAAACCAAGAAAAAATGAACAAACAGGTAATGGAAACAATTCAAGAATTGAAAACTGAAATGGAAACAAGGAAGAAAACACAAACTGAGCACCAGCTGGATATGGAAAATCCAGATCAACGAGCAGAGCCTACAGAAACAAGCGTAATCAATAGAATACAAGAAATAGAAGAAAGAATCTCAGATTCTGAGGACACCATAGAGAAAATAAACGCACTGATCAAAGAAAACAGCAAAGCCAACAAATTCTCATCACAAAACATTCAGGAAATATGGGACACAATAAAAAGACCAAACCTGAGAATAATAGGAATAGAAGAAGGGGAAGAATTACAGCTCAAAGGCCCAGAAAATATATTTAACAAAATTATGGAAGAAAACTTTCCCAACATAAAGAAAGATATTCCTTTGAATATCCAAGAAGCATACAGAACACCAAACAGACTGGATCAAAGAAAAGCATCCCCTCGCCATATAATAATCAAAACACAAAATATACAGGTTAAAGAAAGAATATTAAGAGCTGCAAAGGAAAAAGGCCAAGTAACTTATAAAGGTAAACCGATCAGACTTACACCTGACTTCTCTATGGAAACCATGAAAGCCAGAAGGTCCTGGATAGAGGTTCTTCAAAAACTAAGAGACCATGGATGCAAACCCAAACTTCTATACCCAGCCAAGCTAGTATTCACTATCAATGGAGAAAACAAGACATTCCAGGATAAGAACAAATTTAAACAATACGTAGCCACAAATCCAGCGCTACAGAAAGTAATAGAAGGAAAATCGCAACCCAAGGAATCCAACATTGCCAACACTGACTACAATAACTCAGGAATCTAGCGAACCTTCACCAGTACAACTCAAAGAAGGGACACACACAAACTCTACTACCGAAAACAGTAAGAATAACCGGAGTAAACAACCACTGGTCACTAATATCACTTAATATTAATGGTCTCAATTCACCTATAAAAAGGCACAGGCTAAGGGATTGGATACGAAAACAGGATCCAACATTCTGCTGTTTGCAAGAAACACATCTCAACCACAAAGACAGGCATCTACTCAGAGTAAAAGGTTGGGAAAAGGTCTTTCAAGCAAATGGTCCTAACAAAAAAGCAGGTGTGGCCATACTAATTTCCAACAAAACTGACTTCAAACTAAAATCAATCAGAAGAGATCGAGATGGACACTTTATACTCATAACAGGAACAATTCATCAGGATGACATCTCAATCCTGAATATCTATGCCCCTAATATAAAAGCACCCACTTATGTAAAAGAAATATTTCTAAAACTCAAGGCAGACATAAAACCACACACACTAATAGTAGGAGACTTCAACACACCTCTCTCTCCAATGGACAGGTCAATCAGACAGAAACCTAATAGAGAATTAAGAGAATTATTGGAGGTAATGAAGCAAATGGACTTAACAGACATCTACAGAACACTCCACCCAAATAGGAAAGAATATACCTTCTTCTCTGCAGCTCATGGAACCTTCTCAAAAATTGACCATATACTCGGAAACAAAGGAAACCTCCACAGATACAAAAGAATATCAGTGTCCACCTGTGTCTTATCAGATCACCACGGATTAAAGTTAGATGGCAACAACTATGCTACCCCCAGAAAGCCGACAAACTCATGGAAACTGAACAGTCAACTACTGAACCACACCTGGGTCAAGGAAGAAATTAAGAAAGAAATTAAAGTCTTCCTTGAATTTAATGAAAATAAAGAGACAACATACTCAAACCTATGGGACACGATGAAAGCAGTGCTAAGAGGAAAGTTCATAGCACTAAGTGCCCACTTAAAGAAAACAGAGAAAGCATACATTGGGGACTTAATGGCACACCTGAAAGCTTTAGAAAAAAAAGAAGCAGAGGTGCCCAGAAGGAGTAGAAGACTGGAAATAATCAAACTGAGGGCAGAAATCAACAAAATAGAAACACAGAAAACAGTCCAAAGAATCAATGAAACAAAAAGTTGGTTCTTGGAGAAAATCAACAAGATCGACAAACCCCTATCCAAACTAACTAAACAACAGAGAGAGAACACGCAAATAAATAAAATCAGAAATGAAAGGGGGGACATAACCACAGACACAGAGGAAATCCAGAGAATCATTAGATCTTACTATAAAAGCCTGTATGCCACAAAACTGGAAAATGCAAAAGAAATGGACATTTTTTTAGATAAGTACCATATACCAAAGCTAAACCAAGACCAGGTGAATGATCTAAATAGACCTGTTAGTCGCGAAGAACTAGAAACTGTTATCAAAAATCTCCCTTCCAAAAAAAGCCCAGGACCAGATGGGTTCAACGCAGAATTCTACCAGAACTTCCAAGAAGAGCTAATACCTATACTCCTTAACGTATTTCACAATATAGAAACAGAAAAGTCATTGCCAAATTCCTTTTATGAAGCTACAGTTACCCTGATACCAAAACCACACAAAGACCCAACCAAGAAAGAGAATTACAGGCCTATCTCACTCATGAATATCGACGCAAAAATTCTCAATAAAATACTGGCAAACCGAATTCAAGAACACATCAGAAAAATTATCCATTATGATCAAGTAGGCTTCATCCCAGAGATGCAGGGCTGGTTCAACATACGCAAATCTATCAATGTAATCCACCATATAAATAGACTGAAAGAAAAAAACCATATGATCATTTCATTAGATGCGGAAAAAGCATTCGACAAAATTCAACACCCCTTTATGATAAAGGTCTTGGAGAGAATAGGGATACAAGGGTCATACCTAAATATAATAAAAGCTATCTACAGCAAACCGACAGCTAACATTAAATTAAATGGAGAAAAACTCAAAGCCATCCCACTAAAATCAGGAACAAGACAAGGATGTCCACTCTCTCCATACCTCTTCAATATAGTGCTTGAAGTTCTAGCAATAGCAATAAGACAACATAAGGGGATCAAGGGGATTCGTATTGGAAAGGAAGAAGTTAAGCTTTCGTTATTTGCAGATGACATGATAGTATACATAAGCGACCCCAAAAATTCTACCAAAGAACTCCTACAGCTGATAAACACCTTTAGTAGCGTGGCTGGATACAAGATCAACTCCAAAAAATCAGTTGCCTTCCTATACACTAAGGATAAGGAAACAGAGAGGGAAATCACAGAAGCATCACCTTTCACGATAGCCACAAAGAGCATAAAATATCTTGGGGTAACCCTGACCAAGGAAGTGAAAGATCTATTTGACAAGAACTTCAAGTCTTTGAAGAAAGAAATAGAGGAGGACACCAGAAAATGGAAGGACCTCCCTTGCTCTTGGATTGGGAGGATCAACATAGTAAAAATGGCAATTCTACCAAAAGCAATCTATAGATTCAATGCAATCCCCATCAAAATCCCATCAAAATTCTTCACAGATCTGGAGAAGACAATAATCAACTTTATATGGAAAAACAAAAAACCCAGGATAGCCAAAACAATCTTATACAATAAAGGAACGTCTGGAGGCATTACCATCCCTGACTTCAAACTCTATTACAGAGCTACAGTATTGAAAACAGCTTGGTATTGGCATAAAAACAGAGAAGTCGACCAATGGAATCGAATAGAAGACCCTGACTTTAACCCACAAACATATGAACACCTGATTTTCGATAAAGGAGCTAAAAGTATACAATGGAAAAAAGAGAGCATCTTCAACAAATTGTGCTGGCAAAACTGGATGTCAATCTGTAGAAGAATGAAAATAGACCCATATCTATCACCATGCACAAAACTCAAGTCCAAGTGGGTGAAAGACCTCAATATCAGTCCAAACACACTGAACCTGATTGAAGAGAAAGTGGGAAGTACTCTACAACACGTGGGCACAGGAGACCACTTCCTACGTATAACCCCAGCAGCACAGACAGTAAGGGCCTCATTGAATAAATGGGACCTCCTGAGACTGAGAAGCTTCTGTAAAGCAAAGGACACTGTTGCTAAGACAGAAAGGCAACCCACTGACTGGGAGAAGATCTTCACCAACCCCACAACTGACAAAGGTCTGATCTCCAAAATATATAAAGAACTCAAGAAACTAGACCGTAAAAGGCTAATCAACCCAATTATAAAATGGGGCACTGAGTTGAACAGAGATCTCTCAACAGAAGAAGTTCAAATGGCCAAAAGACACCTAAGGTCATGCTCAACTTCCTTAGCGATCAGGGAAATGCAAATCAAGACAACTTTAAGATACCATCTTACACCTGTCAGAATGGCAAAAATCAAAAACACCAATGATAGCCTTTGCTGGAGAGGTTGTGGAGAAAGGGGTACACTCATCCATTGCTGGTGGGAATGCAAACTTGTGCAACCACTCTGGAAAGCAGTGTGGAGGTTTCTCAGGAAATTTGGGATCAACCTACCCATGGACCCAGCAATACCACTCTTGGGAATATACCCAAGAGAGGCCTTATCACACAACAAAAGTATATGCTCTACTATGTTTATAGCAGCATTGTTTGTAATAGCCAGAACCTGGAAACAACCTAGATGCCCTTCAATTGAAGAATGGATGAAGAAAGTATGGAATATATACATATTAGTGTACTACTCAGCAGTAAAAAACAAGGACTTCTTGAAGTTTGCAGGCAAATGGATGGAAATAGAAAACACTATCCTGAGTGAAGTAAGCCAGACCCAAAAAGAGGAACATGGGATGTACTCACTCATATTTGGTTTCTAGCCTTAAATAAAGGACATTGAGCCTATAATTCAGGTTCTTAGAGAAGCTAGATAAGGAGAACCCAAAGAAAAACATATAGGCATCCTCCTGAATATTAACCTTCATCAGGCGATGAAAGGAGACAGAGACCCACATTGGAGCACCGGACTGAAATGTCAAGGTCCAAATCAGGAGCACCAGGAGAGAGAGCACGAGCAAGGAACTCAGGACCGCGAGGGGGGCACCCACACACTGAGACAATGGGGATATCCTATTGGGAACTCACCAAGGCCAGCTGGCCTGGGTCTGAAAAAGCCTGGGTTAAAACCGGTCTCTCTGAACATAGTGGACAATGAGGACTACTGAGACCACAAGAACAATGGCAATGGGTTTTTGATACTACTGCACCAATTGGTTTTGTGGGAGCCTAGGCAGTTTGGATGCTCACCTTACTAGACCTGGATGGAAGTGGGTGGTCTTTGGACCTCCCACAAGGCAGGGAACCCTGATTGCTCTTTGGGCTGACGAGGGAGGGGGACTTGATTGGGGGAGGGGGAGGGAAAGGGGAAGCGGCAGTGGGGATGAGACATAAATCTTTAATTAATTAATAAAGAAATAAATAATAAAGATTTCACTGTCATATTTTCCTGGGTCAGTGTGAGGATCTGCATACATGGCTGCTCCTGAAATAGATAAATAGGGTAAAATTTTAATGAGTTTGTTGGGCCTAAAATATATCAGAAGCAATACCACTATTCTAATACCAGGTTTATACTTTTGATCAAGAATATCCAGAACATTTTATGGAAAGCCTAGCAATATGAATTGAAAGAATTCACATATTCACATTAAGGAAAATAAATTATTAAACAAATAGCACAGGCAAAATTTTTCCTCTGGAGTAGAAAAGAAGTAACAATTGTTTATAGAAATGCCCTTGATTTTCTCTTCTCTTCAGTATGTCCTCTGATTCATTCTAGATAATTTTAAAGAAAAGGGATACCTAGATGATACACATATATAATCTAACACCAGAAAAACTGTTCCTACAGCATGAGCCCTGAAAGGGTTGTGAAAGAATGATATGTCTTTCCCCTAATTCTGATTGAAGATGGGATATTGTTACCTAAAACTAAAGTAACAGCTAACTAAATTTGAAAAAAAGTATTTTACAAATCATGTATAGGATTATATGCAAACAGATTTTTATACATCATTGAAGGACCCCATCACTTCTTAGCTGGATTGAAAGATGGTCCCAGATAAAGTTTCCTACCAAGTTGTTTGATATTTACCAATGTTCCTTAATCATTTGCTTTCTGAATTTTTCTTTTAAGCTTCAGCTATACAATTTTTACTAATTTTCTTTAGTCTTTCTCTTTAGGATCCCTATATGCAAGGTTTTCCACCCAGCTACTCCAACAACTTCCAAACGTGGGTTCCTAACAACCATGTACTTAAGAACTTAAGAACTGTTTCTCAGTAAGAAGTTGGATCAAGGAATTTTCAGCTTATCTGTACCAGGGTTTTTGCTTACTTGGCCCTATTTGGGGTTAGACAGACAACTACAACCACTATGAGCCCATGATTGTGGTATCCATGTCATGTCCAGAAGACAGCATTTCACAGCACCCCTCCCTGTGCTCCACTCATTACATTCTTCCCACCTCCCCTTCATCAGTTGAGACTTGGAGGAACTTGAATGGAACTGGAAATCTTATATTATACAACATATTGAAGATTGGGAAGAACATTTTCTGCCTTATAGAGAATGCAGACTGTGTTTGAGACTTCTATTGTGTAGGCTTGGAACTAGAATGGAAGTCAAGACAGGAAAAAACGTCTTAAGTGAAGGACAGAAGGTAAAAAGCACAGGGTAATACAGGGGTTTTCAAAGGAAAAGTCAGGTGTAGTGAGAAAAAAGTTCCTGAGAAGGTAGAAAGCAAAGCATGAGAATTTGGAAAAACAAAAACAAAGCCTTCTGAAAATACAAAATTGATGCAGAGGTTTTGTGTTTTGTTATTGACAATTGTGAAATGTCCACATTATGATGAAAATATAAATATGCAGAAAAAAAAGTGAACTTAGACAACATGAAGCCAGCCATGTGTTGTCTGGTATTGAGGTGGGAAAGACAGATTGGGGGATACAAAGTGATCATAGGAAAATTTCGTGATGCAAACAAGTATGATGTAAATAGAAATATGTATCCACTAAGAGGAAGACAGACAGAACAAGATATGTATCATTTGCAAAATTCCATAGGGCGTGTGATAGCACCTCTTAGAACTGAGTAGAATTCAGAAAAGTTTCAAGTGTTCCTGTCAGGATTCACCTCAAGAAAAGCCATGTCAAGCAGAAACAGAGGGGCAGACGGAGCTTATATCTAGAAACACAGCTTTGTGTGGAGGTTTTCTATTTCACATTGACCCTAAAGAGACATGACGGTGTGGAAACACATTTTCTATGCATATGGTGAAAAGGGAACTAAATAAAGTGTGGTGAATCCCTAACAAGGAAATTATGTACACAGAGCTACATTAATGCTTCAATTTCATTAACTGTCATCACTGTATATGATGTCTTATATGTACTCTGAGTACTGCCTTCTGACCAGGCCCAACTACAGAGCCTGTTATGGCAGGAAGATATGCAAATAAGACTTCTTTTGCCCATAAAAATCAGTCCTGTCCTGAACCTACAGCTCTGGCAGAGGAGACCAGTCCTGAATTCTCAAGTCCTCCCAGTCAGGGGTCAGCACTGAACACAGGTCACTCACCATGGACTTATGGCTCATATTGGTTTTCCTTGTCCTTATTTTAAAAGGTAATTCATAACGATGAGATGCTGTGTGTTGTGTGCACATTAGAAAGACAAAAAAAAAGTCTTCTGCGTCAGTTTTCTAATCAGAATTCTTTGTGTTTACAGGGGGACAGTGTGAGGTGCAATTGCTGGAGTCTGGAGGAGGCTTAGTGCAGCCTGGAAATTTCCTGAAACTCTCCTGTGCAACCTCTGGATTCACCTTCAGTAGTTATGCAATGAACTGGTTCCGCCAGGCTCCAGGGAAGGGGCTGGAGTGGGTCGCATATATTAGTGGTAGTAGTAGCTACATCTATTACACTGACACTGTGAAGGGCCGGTTCACAATCTCCAGAGACGATGCCAAGAACACTCTGTACCTGGAAATGAGCAGTATGAGGTCTGAGGACACAGCCGTGTATTACTGTGCAAGAGACACAGTGAGTGAATGCTACAGTGAGCTCAGACAAAAACACCGCTGTGGGTAACACAGAACCAGCAGGGGGCGCTGAGAGCACTTAGATATCTGGGTCACAGAAGAGCCTGATCAGAGAAGCATTGAAGACTGGACTTCTCTGTGTCTGCACTGCCTCTCCTTATCACACTTAGGGATTTTCTCTACAGGTATAGAGTGTAGTAATCCTTGAATGTCCAAATGTTTATTCCAATTTCATTTTCCTGCTGGGTATTGTGTTTATTTATTACAGTGTTTCTCCTTGTTTCCCATTAACTCTGTCTACCTGTCTCTGTGTCTCACTCTCTCTCTCACTCTCCCTTTTTCTCTCTCTCTTTTGCTCTCTAACATTTTCTCTATAACTACTGTGTGCATGTGTGTGTGTGTGTGTGTGTGTGTGTGTGTGTGATGACATATGATGCTCAACAGCCTCTGTCTTTCTCTTTTCAATGTGTGGCAGACACTGTTACTCATTTGTGCAATCTGCTCTCATTTTTACCTTTTTATTCAGGTGTGTGAGTTTAACATGAATAGTGAGATTCCAGCACATGCTGTGGTTTAACTACACAGTAGTCTTGAAAAGGTCAAGGACTCCAGAGTCAGAATAGGAGTCATCAGCTGAGGTTGAAGTTTCCCTCTACTTCTCCTTGTACTCTTCCTTCTGTTTTCTTTGATTGTTTATCCTCCCTATCCCAACATTCTTGACATCCATGCTCAGTAGATTGATCCTTTACAGAATCGGGTATAAGTGCTGGGCATCAAGGAAAAAGAATTTTGTGGTTCCTGGTGTATATTTTAGTAGTGCATAAATGCAGTCTTCAAAAAATATTTTCTGTACAATAATGTGATGTTTTAAAACATTTATCTAGGCTAGTTACTCTGTGATAGAGTGCTTTGTGACCATGTGAAATGTCTTAGTTTAAGAACCAAACACTCCTAAAAATAGGAATTAAGCACTTAGAAAATATCATATCTCACATTCAGAGACTTAAATGACCACTCTCATGGCTGGAAAAGGAATGGAAGTCCCCAGAATAGTAAGTGCAGTTGTAAAGTTGTTGAGAAGGAACAAGTATTCAGGAGTTTATCTCTTGATTCCATAGCAAGCAGTTCGTCCATGGTCTGCAACTTCCATGACACAGTTCTAAATAACTATAAACCATGGATCCCACACAGGGTAAGGACAATGTTTGGATGGCTTTAAAACCTAACTGTCTAGACTGTCTGTGCATTTTGTATGGTTTGCACATGTGATTGAAGGCTAGAGTTGAGATTAACTGTGTTTATTGGTTTATTTCTATCTTATTTTTGAGAGAGGATCTCACAGTGAACCTGCAGCACAAATGTGCAGATGGATTCTTGGGATGGTAAGTTTCAGAGAATCTCCAGCCACAACCCCCTCCAGTGCTGGGAATATAGGATAAACCATCACACCCAGCTTCTAAGCTAAGTGTTGTGAATCAAGCTAAGCTACTAATATTGGAATGTAGGCATCTTACCACTGAGCCAATTGTTGAGCCCTGGATATAATCACTATACAGTGATAAAAGAATATGTAAAAGAAAATACATGTATTATATAATAATTTTTAAAAGAGAATATGTATTGCCAATTATGGATTTTTAAACCATTAACTGTCTATATTAAAATGAATGCCTCACATCCAAACCCTTATATGTCCTCATAAATAACCCTTAAAACTGACCATTATGGAAATCTGGAAGTGGTAAAATGGCTAGGATCAGCAAAAGAAGAGAGAATTTAAATGATTATTAGAATATATTGTGTTGAAAGTTTTTCAAGGAAATAATTTTTTTAATTATCGACAACAATGCATTTGATAGTAGGGCATGATGAAATATAGTCTTAATACATTCAGTAGAAAGATAGAAGCAAGAAAAATCTCTCATAGCTAGGGACCAAGATGACCCTGTTAAAAAATGAAAGAAAAAAGTCATCCCTTCTACCAGTAAATCCTTAGGGTGTTTCTGACTGTGGGTGTGAAGGATGGGTATGGGACTGTATCTGGAAATGTGAATCTTACTCTCTTTGTGTCTCTGTCTATGTATGTTGGAATGTGTGGCTGAGGTTTCAGAGAGTTGAAAATGTGTAGTGATCATTTAAGAATAAGGATCCACCTCCCAAATACAAGATCATTGTAAATAATGTGTGACTTTACCATCAACTCATTCCCTTTGAAAAAATCCTTTGCTTAGTGAATTCCTTCTAGACAGACTCACAGAAACAGAAACCCAGAAATTAAGAGAGTACAGAATACAGATGCAAACTATCTCTGCAATAGACAATGTCAAAAGTATGTGAATAATAAGTTGACCTATACCAAGTTCCCAAATGTAGTATCAGAAATGTTTCTTTACTTCTCTGATATCCCTTCCCTGATTTTTGTAACCACAATGAGAATATCAGACGAACCCAAGATGAGACATACTAAACATGTCTGAAATATATTCTTCTAATTTACTGAACATCACAATGAGGGGAACACAGCACTCATAGAGTTTTGCATTAGTATTTGCATCAGTATTTCCCATAAGTATTTGCAAGGATGACTGTCTTACCTATGTTAAATTCTAGCTCCCCCACTGCCACTCACAGTAAATATATTTTGCACAACAAATTGAGGGACATAAAATGTGGGATTCCAATAAAGGAAGTGGTGGGTATTCTTTGGGAACTGACAAGGCAGGTTGGTTACAGCTCATTTCCCTTCCCTGGTGATTTACATTCTTAAGGCATGGGACAAAGTCCTTCAATCCTTTGTCCTCTATAGTTATCCTCTCTACAAGGCAAGCAGTATCCTACTGTTCAAGTATACCCAGCTTCCATATCTTGTCATTACATAGGTTTCTCTGTCTTTTTATTACTTCAGATCATATAACTCTCAAGCCTGACTGAATGCTATTTCTTTTCATGAGGTGCTGGCTTTCTCATCCATCATCAATTCAGCAATCATAAAACCTAGTTCTTATGTGCTACAACCTGAGGATAGACAAAGTGAGAAATATAAAAATACAAAGGGAAAAAAAGTCTGATGTAAATAAAGATGTTCAAGGACAAGTTCCCAGTATGGTGTCCCTAACTAGGAAGGTAAATAGTCTGAGACTAATAAGATCAAATACAAGTCAAAACTCCCATATGAACACATGAGATCTCATTCTACTAAATGTTAGAAGTCACAAGTTATCTTCTAGATGAGGGATAAGAATAAGATGACTCTACTGACACCAAAAGAATAAACTCTAAGTTTTCATAAGCATGATTTTTGATCACTATGAGCCCCAATTTCATTCTAAATCAAATTTATGAATTTTCCGAGACATTCAAAAGCATTGAATAAGTGATACCTTGTTCTACCATCATTGATTGAATGTGGACTCACCCTAAACATTTCTATCTTTTTCCTGGCAGATCTGCACAGTGTGACTCAAAATATTTCTTGTTTGTCAGAGATTGGGAACACAGCCAGAACCAGGACAATGTTCCTGAGTAGCCATTTCTATTTATACTAAGAAGCAGAAACTGTCCCATTCCCTCAAATTCTTCTCCTTCTCCCTTTCTCCCCTCTTTTTCCTCCTCCACTCTCTATTCTCCCCCACTCTCATACTCCAAAGTTTTCGTGCAGTCTTGACTACTTCCCCTTTTCAAGTGGATCTATGTATGTTTTCTTCGGGTTCACCTTCTTACTTAACTTCTCTAGGATCATGAACTATAGGCTCATTATCCTTTCCTTTACAGCTAGTATCCACTTCATGCTATCTCAGGACACAACAATACCACTCATGAGCATATAACCAAAAGTTGCTCAATCATACTACAAGGACATTTGTTCAACTATATTCATAGCAACATTATTTGTCAGAGCCATAACCTGTAAATAACATAGATGCCTCTCAACCAAAGAATGGATAAAGAAAATATGCCCCATTTACACAACAGAGTACTACTCAATGATAAAAGAACGACATATTGAAATTCGCATGAAAATTGATGGAACTAGAAAAAAAATCCTGAATGAGGTAACCCAGACCCAGAAAGATGACCATGATATGTACTCACTCATAAGTGGATACAATGTGGATTTTCTTGAATTCTGTCATCTCTACTGTGACCACAATGAATTTAATATCTTCCATAAGCATAGCCTCCAATTTGAGCTTAGGTAAAGGGAACATATAAAACAGGAAAATGCAAACAGGACCTCATCCTTATCAGGAAAACCAGCCCAACCCTGATCCTTCAGGTCTACAAAAGGAACCCAGCCTAGGATTTTCAGGTCTGTTCATTCAAAAATAAATAGTGAACACAGACTATTCACCCTGGTATTGAGCAAGAGCAGGGTTTTTTTGTTTCTCTTTTTCAACGCAATTTAGGACAAAGAAGAGATGCTGACTTTATAAGTGGATATGAGTGAGAAATAAAGTGGACATGTGTAACAGTTTCCTGAAGAGAAAATAGGTGTTTACAGGTATCCTGTGGAAGGTGCAGCTAGTGGAGTCTGGAGAAGTATAGTTACAGCCTGGAGCAAGCCTGTAACTACCCTGTGTGGCTCTAGATTCAGCTTCAGTTATTAGTATATGCAGTGGGTCTGCCATGCCCCAGGGAACTGACCAGGATGGATCTCACACATGTAACACTTGTGTCTCAATAAAATATACAAATTCTGTCAAGGACAGATTGACTATCTCTGGGGACAATTACAAGAACACTTGGTAAATGGTAATGGATAGTCTGAAACTCTATGATACAATCATATTGTTGTGTCAAAATGCACACTGAAGAGAATAAGCATGATCCTAGACACAAGCTTTCTGCAGGGCAATCTTATGAACAGAAGGGAGCAGTGAGGAAGCAGGCAGGTCAAAGTCACCGAGAACAGGAGAAGAGGGACATGAAGGGCTAGATACATATGTCTGAACTGCTTCTGTATATCAATCAAAAAATCTCTCTACAAGTGTGCTGTGTAGACATATTTGAATTGGTCAAACATGGAACAGTATTTTCAACTTTGATGTGTATAATTAAATATAGGTAATTAAAACTTATATTTGATCCAAATGAGATGGAGACCAAGACACAGGGAAGAACTGACTCTTCTGTGTGCACCAGGATCAGATGCACTGGACTGGAGCAAAAAGAAGGAAAGTGAGAAGTACATTCCTAAGAGTCTGTGTTTCTCAGGGAGTTCTAGGAAGTGATTAAAGGAACTGTCCTCAAGTCACAAGAGCCATTGGTAATTCTTCTCCCAGAACTGGACCTTCCAGGTGCTTCATAGTAATACAGATTCCATGACAAGTGTGTGTTGGGGGAGGGTTCAACAAAACAATTACACTGTCAGGATCTGTTGAAGAAAAATCAATAACATAAGGATATCTCCAGCATTCATTGAGACATCATGTACTTAAAGACCTCAATTTGTGAGGGGAGAAAGACACTGTTAGTGAACCAGCTGACATCAGAACATTGGAGTATGAGATCTTTAATGTTCTATAGTGATGGACTTTAAATACACTTTACTAATTGAAAACATGTAAAGTATGTACTCATGACTGTTCTAATATTGAAAATAAGTGACTGCCGAATACTCACCCCAAAACAAACACATTGTGTATGTTCTAAATACCAAGAAAGGTAGCAAAGACTGTTGCAGAAATGTGATAGAATTGGCTGCTGCTTTTTAGATATGGTGTAGCCATAATAATTATGCACATGTAACAGAAACAACTTGCTGCATATAGCCAAAACCAAGGAAATGGAAGAAAGGATGTGGAAGAGAGTAAGAGGAAAGAGGAGAGAGAAAATGAGGAAGCAGAAGTTTAGCATGGAGGCAGAGAGAGAGAGGAGGAAGGAAAGGAAAGAAGAGACATGAGAGTAAGAGAGGGCAGAAATGGTCATCAGAAGTGAGTAGCAGAGGAAAGAGGGTAGTAACAATGACTGATTCATAGATTAGCATGAATAAGTTCTATTCTATCTAAATCTTCAAAAAGTTTCTGCTTCTACTGTAAATTTCCTTTTAACTGTTTCAAATGAAATATTTTCCAGTTCTCAGTCAGTCAGGCTAGTGTTCTCAGATAAACTGTCTGTTCCTGATACAGACATGGAAGTTGTTAAAATGAAATTCAAAAGTGTCTGGTAGCTTCAAGTCTGATATGATCTTTTCCTACTTAAAAGCAGAGCATTAGCATTCTTACTATTTAGTTGTTTGAGTGATTTATAAACGTATTCATTATTTATTTCTCAGGAAAAATTAAACTTTTGAGTTTTCTAAATTATTCTAATTAATTAGAAGAATACAGTAAATTTGGTAAATAGTGGATCCACGTTATAGTAATGAAATTAAGTATTTAATAGTTATGTGATATACAAGGATTTATTTTTTACAGTTTAGGTTGAAAGTTTAAATATAGTGATGAGCCCATAATCTAAATAGTGTAAAGTAGAAACATGGATTTGAGTTGACATTAAACAAGAAGCCTCAGTGGAGCACTGTGTGAGTTTGCACCACCAACAATGTTTGGTAATGCATTCATTTCTTCCTGTATACATTCATAGTAACATGAACTACTATTGTGCTTAAATGAAGGTGAAATGTTTTTATTCCAACTGTTTTAACTGATGTTTTCAAACACATGTCGATTCAACTTTATATTTGGAATAATCTCTCACGTGGAATCAAGTAGTCTTCTCTCCATAACATCCAAACCATGGTCACCCTGCCATCAATTTAACTTTCCCTGAAACAATATTTTTAGGTTTCAATTGAGAAGAGTTTACTTTCTTCTCTAGGTCTCTGGCTGTAACCTATAAAATTCATGTTCACCAAGCATAGTGTGATATTTATGCCTTTGTGAACAGAGCTGCAGCAAACATGAGAGAGGAAAGGGTTTGATTGCTCATCCAAGGACTGGAGAAGTAGCTTAGTGGTTAAGAAAGACTTTTTCCTAGCACTCACATTACACACCTCCTATCGAACTTTATGTACAAAGGACTAGTGACCAGTTTTTTGCACTTCATTAACAGCACACTACTCACAAAGAAAAATGGAAATCATGAAAAATAAAATATTTCTTTAAAATATACACATCCAATGCTTAATGTTAACCCATTAGTGAGAATTCTTATGTAGCATAAATGTGGCCTTGATTCAAATGATAATATTTCAAAATTACATTCCTAAATTTGAATAATAAATATTGTTTGAGTCATCACTATTGACTGCTAAAATTTAGGAGATGTCTCATCTAAGGGAACAGTGTAATTTTTCTTCACAAGAATAACTACAACAATCTGAGCAAGGATGACCATCAGCAATTATTTTTTCTGATTTTCCAACAGTCCTTAGATTGTCCAGTTTATTTACATAAGACATAATTATACAATGGATTTATACAATATAAATATATATATGCAACACTGCCCCCAAACTCACCTATCCTCCTGCAAAATCAGTGGAACTCTGAAACACAGCCTGCTACTACAATATAGAGAGGGCCAACAGGGGAGTGACTAGAAACTGAATGTGACACCCCACTCTCTAGGCCCTCTATAGTGGGTCAAAACCCTGGGCTCCACCCCACTTGCCTTGGCTTCTCTAGCCAGACAACAAGAGAGTTTCCTGCAGGTAGGCTTCCCCAATATGCCCCCATCCACTGGACCCCACAAAAATACAGGTCCCTATCCAACCTTCCTTTATCCCAATCTTCCTGTTTCCCCAAGTTCCCCCTATCCTCCCCTTCTTACTTTTCTCTCCCTGTCCCCCCTTATCCCCAACCCACCCCACCCCCAAGATCCCAATTTTGTCCCCGGCAATTTTATCTACTTCCCTTAGGCAAGAGGATAACTATGTTTTTTCTTGGGTTCACCTTCTTCTTTAGCTTCTTTAGGTTCACCAGGTATACACTCCGTGACCTTTATTTATGGCTAGAAACCAATTATGAGTGAATACATCCCATGTTCATCTTTTTGGGTCTGGGTTACCTCGCTCAGGATATTGTTTTCTATTTCCATCCATTTGCATGCAAAATTCGAGAAGTCATTGTTTTTTACCGCAGCATAATACTCTAATGTGTATATATTCCACACTTTCTTCATCCATTCTTCCATTGAAGGGCATCTAGGTTGTTTCCAGGTTCTGGCTATTACAAATAATGCTGCTATGAACATAGTTGAACAAATGCTTTTGTCATATGATGGGAGCCTAGCCAGTTTGGATGTTCACCTTCCTAGACATGGACGGAGGGGGGAGGACCTTGGACTTTCCAGAGGGCAGGGAACCATGACTGCTCTTTGGATAGGAGAGGAGGGGGAGAGGAGTGGGGGGAGGGGGAGAAGAGTGGGGGGAGGGGGAGGGAAAAGGGAGGCTGGGAGGAGGCGGAAACTTTTTTTTTCTTATTCTCAATAAAATAAAAAAGGATATAAAAAAATAAAAATAAATAAATAAATAAATAAATAAATAAATAAATAAATAAATAAATAAAAATACAGGTCCCACAACACCCCAAACTCACCTATCCTCCTGCAACATCAGTGGAACTCTGAAACACAGGCTGCTACAACACAGAGAGGACCAAGATTGGAGTGACCAGCCACCCAGCAGAACACCCCACTCTCTAAGCTCTCCATCGTGAGGCAAAAACCCAGCCTCTCCCCTACTTACTTGCCTTAACTTCTCTAGCCAGCAAGAAGAAGAGTTGCTTGCAGAGACGACCAAGATAGAGGTCCAAGAGAGAAATTAATGCTCAAGGCTGTGGTTTTTATAGAAGTAATGAGACCATGGATATTAAGAGATATTAATTCCAAGTAGTTGTAAATTCTCCCTTTTGGTGGTAGTTGTGTGTTTCCCTTCTTTGGGTTTTGTATCATTTGCCTGTGTTTTGTGGGTGCAGTTAGCTTCCTTGGTTTGGGGAATTCCTTCTATTACTTTCTGTAGTTCCGGGTTTGTGGATATGCCTTGTTTAAATCTGATTTTGTCATAAAATATCCTGTTTTTTCCATCAATGGTGATTTAAAGCTTAGTCCCAGCACTCAGGAGGCAGAATCAGGGGGCCCTCTGAGTTTGAGGCCAGCCTGATCTACAAGAACTAGTTCCAGGACAAGTTCCAAAGCTACAGAGAAACCCTGTCTCAAGAAAGAAAGAAAGAAAGAAAGAAAGGAAGAAAGAAGGAAGGAAGGAAGGAAGGAAGGAAGGAAGGAAGGAAGGAAGGAAGGAAGGAAGGAAGGAAGGAAGGAAGGAAAAGGTACAGGCTAAGGGAAGGGTGTGTGAAAACAGGATCTAGCTTTCTGCTGTATACAAGAAATATACCTCAACCTCAAAGACAGACATTACCTCAGAGTAAAGGGTTGGGAAAATGTTTGCCAATCAAATGGACCTAAGAAACAGGCAGATAGAGAAATCCTAATATCTAACAAAATAAGATTCAAACTAAAATCAGTCAAACAAGATGGCAGACACTTTATACTAATAACAGAAACAATCCATCGAGATGAAGTCTCAAATTTGAACATTTATGTCCATAATATAAAATCACCCACACATGTAACAGAAACATTACTAAAGCTGAAATTGCACATCAAACCCCACACACCAATAATAGGAAGCATCAACATTCAGTTCTCACCAATGGCCAGGTAAACCAGACAGAAACTTAACAGAGAAATAATAGAACAAATAGATGTCATGATTCAAATAAATACAACAGACATCTATAAAACATTGCACGCAAACACAAACGAGTATACCTTCTTCCCAGTACCTCATGGAACCTTCAATAAAATTGACCATATACTCAGTAACAATGCAAACCTCCACAGACAAAATAGAAATAGAGTACCCCCTGTATCTTATCAGATCACTATAGTTTAAAGTTAAAATTTAAAAACATCACTACTCTCAGAAAGCCTATAAACTCATGGAAATTGAACAGTGAACTATTGAACCAGTACTGGGTCAAGGAATAAAAAAAGAAGGAAATTAAGGACTTCCTAGAATTCAAATAAAATGAAGGCACAATGTACAGAAATCCATGGGATACTATGAAAGCAGTGCTAAGAGGAAAGTTTGTAGCACTAAGAGTCTACATGAAGAATGTGGAGAAAGCTCATACTAGTGACTTAACAGCACACCTGAAAGCTCTAGAAAAAAGAATCAAACTCACCCAGGAGAAATAGAAGACAGGAAATGATCAAATTGAGGGCTGAAATCAATAAAATAGAAACACAGAAAACAATAAAAGAGTCAATGAGACAAAGTGCTGGTTCTCTGAGAAACTCAAAATGATAAACAAATCTTTATCCAAACTAATCAAAAGGCAGAGAAAGAATATTAACAAAATTTAAAAGGAAAACAGAGACATAAAAAAGACATTGAGGAAATTGAGAGAATGATTAGATCTTAGATTATGCTGCAAAAACCTGTACTCCAAAAAAAGAAAAAAGAAAATGTAAAAGAAATGGACAATTTTCTGAATAGATACCATACACCAAAATTAACTCAAGACCAGGTAAACAGTTGAAATAGAATTATAAACTGCAAGGAAAGAGCTGTCTCAAAAAGACTGCCAACCAAAAATAATTCTGTGCTGTGTGGTTTTATGGCAAAATTCTACAAGAACTTCAAAGAAGTGCTAGTACCGATGATCTCAAAGTGTTCCACATTATAGAAAAAGGAGGAACATTGCTAAATTATTTTTATAAAGTTACATTTACACTGATGTTAAAACCACACAAAGATATAACCAAGAAAGAGAAATACAGACCAATCTCACTCATAACATAGATGCAAAAATACTCACAGAACACTGAATAACTAAATCCAAGAAAACATCAAAAATCTTTCATCATGATCAAGTCAACTTTACCCCAGAGATGAAGGTAGAGATGGTTCAACATGCAAAAATATCAATGTAATCCACCATATAAATAAACTAAAAGACAAAAACTATATGATCAACTCAAGAGATGCTGGAAAAGTATCTGACAAAATCCAACATCCTTTCATGATAAACATCTTGGAGATCATAGATATATGGAACATATCTAAACGTAATAGAAGCAATATACAACAAGCCAATACTAAATATCAAATTAATTGGAGATAAATTCAAAGTAATTCCACTAAAATCAGAAACTAGACAAGGCTGTCCACTCTATAACTATTCAACATAATTCATGAAGTTCTAGCTATAGCATTAAGATAACAAAAGATGTTTATGGGGATTCAAATTGGAAAGGAGGAAGTCAAACTGACATTATTTGCAGATATATGATGATATATATAAGTGTCCCCCAAACATTACCATGGAACTCCTAGTTAATAAATACCTCCTTTTTGTGCTCTTGGTGCATGATTGTCATTTATGAAATGGCCATGTAGCTCCATATGCTGTGTAGATTCCTGAGAACAGAGATGCAGTAAAGGAAAGAAGAAATATTATGATTGCTCATCAAAGTGCTGAAGAAGCACCTGGAGATTTATTTTCATATCCTGACACACACAATGAGCATCTCATAACTCTCTGTATGTATGGAGGACCACATACCCTCAGTTTGTAACTATGAGCACTAAACTACCCACACAGAAACATGCACATAATTAAGCTAAAATATTTCTTTAATTTTTTCTAATCAATTGTTGGGAGGTATTCTAATTTAAGATATCTTATGCAGTATATATGAGGCCTTGATTCAAATGTTAATATTTTAAAACCACATTCTTCATTCTCATTAATAAATTCTGTGATTGAAATATCAAGATTCACAATTAAACTTTAGGACACTGTTTTATCCATGATACGTGTCTCATTTTTTTTCAAAAACAACTTATTTCTATTATTTTTCTGAGTCAACATGATAACAGATACCTCAGGGAACATGGAGTTGATTGGTAATATCCTCATGAACAGATATCTTCTTGCCATCCATACACTAATTTTAATCATTCATCTTGACCAATCCATGCTGGAAGTAATAATTGCATATCACCAGAGAAATAGATATTAAAGAAAAAAGGATAAATTTACTTTGGAACCATGGGAATGGTTGTCATTTACCAAAAGAAAGAATAGAAACAAGTGTTTATATGGAAAGGGGGAGTCCCTTTGCTATGTCCATAGGAACATGGTTCTACTATGATCTAGCAAATATGTGGATGTGCCTCACAGAATTCCACACAGGAGATCACCTAACCCTAGATTCTCAATTCTTCGTGAGTAGACAAAGGAATCATGGGTATGCAGGAAAGAATGAAAGAAATGAGGGAAGGAAGGAAGAGTAGAAGGCGCCAGAAGTTTCATCAGCAGTGATAGAAAAGACAATGTAGTGGGAAGAATCTGCACGATCACAGTACCTTATAACTGAGCATGATATTTTGTTTTTAAGTAGAATGAATGATACAATAAAACATTTTAAATAGCATAGGATGCTAATATACATATATTTGTCCATCCTTATATTTGTATGTCTGTGTGTCTTTGTTGTTGCATGTCTGTCTATGTGCCTATGTCAGGTGTTTTCTGTTTGGTTGAAAGATATATTTTTCTACTAATATAAGTATTACCTCAGCATCCTCTGATTGGAAAGCCAAGATAATGGTCAGATGCCTAGAAAGACTGGGTTTAGAGGCTCCACTTCAGGGATTGGGTCTTCCTTGCACTGATCAAACCTCTGTAAAAAGCCCAGCTTCCCTTAATGTCTAAGATGCCAATGACTCTAAGAAAACCAGGGGCTGAGAACACAACTCAGCACCAATGCCATTGTCACTTCAAAGTTTAGCAGACACTCTGATGCTCATCTAAGAGTTCACTCTTATTTTTACCTTTTCATACAGGTCTGTGGTATTGAACATCAATAATGAAATTCCTGCATGGAATATTGTGGGTAATTTTCACATTAGACTTGACAATTTCATCATTCAGACTGGAGAGGAGCCTCTAGTTAGGTATGCAGATTCTTCCTCAATCTTTTTCCTCCTCTCTTTTTTTTTTGTTTGTCCATTTACTTGGTTGATTTGTTTTATCCTCCTTATTCCTACCTTCTTGACACTGATACTCAGAGTATTGATCTTTTTCAGTTTCTTCCTCTGCTCTGTTACAAACAGTCACAAATGCTGGGCATCATGTAGAGGAACACGTGGAGGCTGGTGTTTGTTTCAGGATTACATAACCCACTGCTATATTAAATCATTATTTTCTGTAGAAAAATGTGATGTGTTATAGATAGGAGGGCGAGGCGTGTAGCTCTATGTGAGAGTGTTGCCTTTTATGTGCAGGGTTTTAAATTCAGTCTCCAATTTTTAAAACAGAACTGTGCACAGGCAAATTGTCAGTTCTCATATTCATAGACATAAGAGATAATCAAATAGCCAAAGAGGCAATGAAAATATGTAGAATGGGAAGTGTAAATGGAAAGTGGTGCATACAAAACGGAACAAGCATATGGTGAGTTACAAGAGGTCAGCTCTTGTATTCAATAGAAAAGCAATTCAGCCTATATGGTAACATCCAGACATGCTTCTGAATAACCACAAACTTCCAGATAACTTCAAGACAGTGAAACGGAAATTTTTGAATGAATGGAAATGCTGAAAGTGTATGTGTGTACATGTGTGTTTTCACATGCACATGGAGGCCACAAGTAGGTTGTGAGTGTGTACTTCAATTGACCTCTAACTTATTTTTTCAGACATGGTCTCACACTGAACCTGACGCTCACAGGTAAAGATAGAAAGGGTGAATGGGAAGTCACAGAGGGGCTCCTGTTATCACCTACCCAGTCCTAGAATATAATCATAAACAATCACACACAGGTGTGATGTACTGAAAATATAACTGAGAAGTAGGCACTTTAACCCTGAGGCATCTCCTCAGCCCCAGATTTTATCACTACACATTTACACATTAATAAAAATATTGTAACTTATAAAACAAATACATATAGAATTATTTTTAATACTAAAGTATACTTTAGTCTGAAAAATTCCCATTTAAATATTACTGGATTTTGGTACATGAATATACATTATAAATTATTGCATTTTCCAAAGTTCACAATGATAGTTACTCTTTAGAATTAAGGAATTTTTTGCTTATTGTGTAGTTGTGTTTATTTCTACATAGATATTACATATTAAGGAGAAATTTGTAGCCCCACCTAGAGTATACAATTATGCCCTCTATAGATATTAATACACAAAATGCTAGCAAAAAATAGTGGTAAAGTTATTTGATCAAGTAGTCTTTTAAAACATATATTCAGAATGATATATGGAGACAATTGAGCTAGACAGACATATTTTTATCTTAATGGAGATTTTAATCTAGGTTGGGACCTACATATTACTTCATGTAAATGTCATTATACCTCCGTCAACAAAAGATGACTATAAAGTCCTGACTGTGCAACCAGGCTATATTTAATCCAGAGGCATATCATTTAACATCAGGAAAAGTTAAACTCAATTACTTTGGGCTGTCATGATGTCAGAACTAGGGCTGGATTTGGAGTTACTAGAGATAATTTTGTAAAACAATGGCCTTTAGCAGGTCAGACAACAATAAAACCATACATCCAGGTCTTGTACTGAGTAGGATGAAAGCAAGTGATTTATAAAAGAGAAACTGTACTTGCAATTATGGAATTTTAAGGCAATCATAAACTATATGAAAATTAATGTCATGAACTCAATCTCTTAAATTGATTAAAACCTTAAAACTCTGCTGGTTAAGGAATTGGGAATCTTGGAAGAGATGAAATATCTATGAAAAATGATGAAAGGGAAATAATGATCACTATATATCATCATCAATAACTAATTAATTAATTATTGACATGTAATATACTCCTGTACGCTGTGACTATGTTTTCATTGGTTAATAAAAAGCTGATTTGGCCATTAGCCAGGTAGAAGAGAACTAGACAAGAAATCCAAACAAAGATATTGGAAAGAGAAGGCAGAATCAGGGAAATATAGCAGTTGCCAGGGAACTAAGATGTGAGGTAACAACTCATGAGCTTTATGGTAAAATACAGAATAATATAAATGGGCTAATTTAAGTTGCAAGAGTTAGCTAATAATAAACATGAACTAATAGGCCAAAGAGTTTGTAAATAACATTAAGCCTCAGATTGGTAATTTGGTAATTAGTGGATGGTAGAGAAATCTCTAGTTGCAAATGGTGTACCAATATGGGGCTCTTGAATTTCCATAGGGACTGAACTAGCTTTCAAAAAGTTCTATGGTACATTACCAAAGCAAAAAACAGCTACCTAGTTGTGTCTCTCATGCAGACCATGGTATAGAGACACCACAGTATTCAGGGTAGAGCACAGCAAGATGGATTCCTGCTGTCGAACACAAAGGCAGATCCAAGCTGGGCAGCATGCTGCATGGCAGATTTAGCTTTTACTCATGTAGATAAATAGTTTATAGGCATGTTGCTAAGTTGCTTGGTGGCAGCATGGACCCACTGATTCCTAGAGCTTGCAGTCTCCACATTATACTCTCCTCTTCCCTGAGTTGGGGAGGTAAGCATGCCTCTCATAGAAGGCAGTGAATATACCTCCACCAATGTTGGAAAGTCTAAAAAGACAGAGCCAACAGCCAAATCTACAGCTTTGGCCCTAGTCGTGTCTGTTTAGCATTTTTAAAACGCTCCTGGTCAGAAAATGATAGCAGATAAGCAACAGAGATTCAGTCTAAAAGGCCTTCAGACAGATCACAGCGGGTTTGATAAATATGTTTAGGCTTGGGAGAAAAAGTATAGACAAAGTCAGAGATTAAAAGATAAATTTAAATATAATAAACTGGGGTTCTTAAAAAGGAAATAGAGTAATAAATTATAATAGGACACGTAAGCATGGGAAATACACAGAAAGTCTGAATTATGTATACTATTGTGTTTTCTATGAATTTTTTCACTGTTAATGAGCTAACTACAGACAGACTTTGATTGTTGTGGTTGCAAAACTAAATGGACATAAAATGTCTTCAAAATTTGGGTCTAAGGAGATGTTGCTTTGGAAAAGAGGTTCTGCTTCTGTTTCCATAGAAGATCAGAAACTGTGGATTCCTTCCAGGCTGGAATGGTTCGATTTAGTATCACTCTCAAAGAGTCCTCAGTGGGAGCAATGACCCAAGTGATCCAACATCCAGAATAGCTTCAAGGCAACTGGCTGAGGCAAGCCAGCCTCATAGAATACTACAGCCAAGATCTAGCCATAATTCTAAATTTTCTCAGGAACAACATGAGATTAACAATGTCACCAATCATCAGGAAGTAGTATAGAAAAAAATTATGCCCAAATCCTCAAAATATGGTCTATGAATATTTATTTTTATTCAAAGGGACGTGGTCATAAGTATTAATGATCATATTAAATCTCTTTCTAAAGTAAAAAAGGAATAAGTAAATAATAAAAAGGTAGGGTATTAAATCTAATTTAATCCCAAAAATCAACTGCTAATCGCAAAATATTTTGCATTGGTATGGATTTTGGCTTAATGATATAAATTTAATATCAATTTTATTATATTACTATTATATACTTATTCTATAAATGTACTATATATAACATATATTTCTACTGTTGTTTAAGGTATTATTTATATAGTTCACTTTAAGAAGTAATGTATTGTTACAAAACACAAATTAACAGTCACCTATAACAGACAAACCTATAGTCACATTAGATAGGTTTCTTAGATATGCAAAGATATGTTTCAGGTAGATGGTTCATGAGAATGATGGGCATTGAACAAGCTGCTTATGGAGTTTGTATTCAGTGTGGCAAGGCTAAGCCATTTGAGCAAGAAACTGCACTTGCCTGAAATGCTTGACTCTATGCTGTATAAAACACACATACAGGACCCAAAGAAGAGTGACTGCTAAACTTGCCAAAATAAGATGGGTCAGTACTTCATGGTTCCTGTAAGAGTCTGCCAGATATTCTGGAAGACACAGAAAAAAATGACTGACAATCTGAGAGTATAGGTTGGATGGTTTCAAGTTTTCTGTTTCGTTGAGAAAGTTACTAGACTCTCTAGGCCTGTAGGCTGAAGATGGATGTCCCAACATTACAGAAAAACTTTTAGAAACTATCTAAGCAGCCAGATATCTTTGTCATTTGTAGAATTTTGGAAGATACTAACAATTGACAACCTATTTACTTAGATATCATATCCTTCTGGGGTTTTAATGGAAATAAAAATAGTCATAATTATCGTTTTCATTAGATATGATAAAAGATAAATTAGATATGAAACTTTAGACTCACAAGGGTAGAATAAATGACATAGTATTTAATTGTGCCCAAAACAAACAGACTAAATATTGTAACTGTAATTCTGTTTTGTTATATTTATCACAAATTCTAGTTAGTCTTAATAATAAAAACCCAGAGTCAGATATGAGTTAATTCTAAAACATATGAGGAGCCAGCCATTAGAGAGAATTCTTACCTCTATGAATTTCCAAACAGACTGGATAATCCTGTCTCTATGAGTCATCAGACTGAATGCTCTCTACAAATCTTCAGACTCAATCCAAGTTCCTGCCTCCTCCTTTCTTATATTCTTTCTCTGCCCAGTCATATCACGTCTGTCTCCACTTCTCTATTGCTGGGATCACCTTTGTGTGAGCTCTGTTTCTGTTTTAGGCAGATTCTATCTCATGTACTCCAGGGTAGCCTTGAACTCGCAGAGGTCTGTCTACTCTGTCTCCAAAGTGCTGAAATTAAAAGTATATTCCGCCACTGCTTGGCTTAGGGTTAACTAGTGGCATAGATCTGCAGTCTGATCTTCAGCAAGATTTATTTGTCACATTACAAATATAAAACACCATAGTTATATGTGGTTTTACAATGTTAAAGTTAAAACCTTCTTTTTTTAAATAAACAGAAAAAGGGAGATGATGTGGCATACTCTTCTGTATGCTGTGAATGCATTTTATTACCAATGGTCAATAATGAAGCTGATTTGGCCAATAGATAGTCAGAAAAGGGCCAGGCAGGAAAGATACAGGGGGAAAGAAGGTGAAATCAGGAAGATGCCGGCAGCTCCTGGGGAAACAAGATGTGAGATAACAACCCACAAGTCTTAAGGTAATATATAGAAAATTATAAATGGGTTAATTTAAGTTGTAAGAGCTAATTAATAATAAGCATGAGATAGTGCGACAAAAAATTAAATTAAGTTTAAGCCTCAGAAAGGTAATTAGAAAATAATAGGTGGGAGAGAAACCTCCCACTCTAAATTATTTTCTTAAAACCACTGTATGTGATGTTCAGGAATGGTGGAACACACCTTTAATCCAGAAATTGGGGAAACAATGACAACAATAGCCCTCATATCTCAATACCAGATTGGGCTACAGAGTGGGTGCAGGCTAATCATAGTGACCCTGTAGAAGGGAAGGAAGGAAGGAAAGAAGGAAGGAAGGAAGAAAGGAAGGAACGAAGGAACGAAGGAACGAAGGAACGAAGGAACGAAGGAAGGAAGAAGGAAGGAAAAAGGAAGGAAGAAAGAAGGAAGGAAAAGGAAAGACAAACAGAAAGGCATTCTGTCATCCTGTGTATATGTGTTTCTGCATGTGGATTATATGATGTGTGTGTGTGTGTATAAGTATGTGTGTGTTTGAATAAATGACTATACTTGTGGCAATTGTGGCAGTTTTGCAGACTGTCCGTGACCCTATATTCATCATTTCATCATAAGACTTTGGAATTATCCTACTTTTTTATCTTTAGATACGACCAACATCATGTCAAGAGCAACACTGGAAGGAAATTGTTTATGTCGTCTTAAATCTTGCAGTCATCATGTAGGAAAACCAGTACATGAAATTCGAGCAGAAATCTGAACAAGGGAACTGAATTAGAAACCTTGAAGAAATTCTACTTACTAGCTCACACTCCATGGTTGGTCACCATGCTTTTCACACAACCCAGGAATACCTTCCCATGGATGGCACCATCCACATCTTCCTGGACCATCCCACATCAATTATTACTCAAGAAAATGATGACACTGTAATTCTTGTAGGACAACATGATAGAAACATTTATTACAACTGATGTTCCTTTCTCCTTGATAACCCTTGTTTGCATTTTGTTGACAAAATCCTAACTAAAACACATATGTACAATCTGGCACTGTTATGATAACATGGCATGAAGTGAGTATTCATATTTCCACCAGACATAAGCAAACATGATTGGCAAAATGCTTAACAATAAAAATTTACCTCTCAAATATAATATATAATTAAAAATGATATATAACTTTACTATGAACTCTTTCTCATTAAAATAAATTTTTCTTAGTGACCTCCTTTTACAGATTCATGGAAAAAGGAATCCCAAGGAGCAAAAAAGTACAGAACACAGGCACAAACTATCTCTTCAGTAACAAAATTCAAAAACATTTGAATAAGTAGATTCATGCCAAGATCCCAACCTAGTATGAGAGATGTGCATTTAGATCTCTTATACTTGTTTCCAAATTTGTTGCCACAATGAAAATATCAGATAAACCCAAGATGAGACATACTGAGGATGACATCTGCTAAATATTCTTGTAACATTCAAAGCATTAAGCACAGAGGGAACAAAGCACTCATGGTGGAAGTGACCCTCACAGCTTGCCCAGGAAGGCTAATTTTTACTTGACTTTAGGTAGTCGAAGGTTAGTACCTCTCTCTACCACTGCTACTCTGTGTACTAAAATTTCACACACAGAAATAAGGGACACCAAATGTATAATCTCAAATACCAAATAGTAGACAGATATTCCCTGAGTGATAATTAGACAGGTTGGCTCAAGTTCTGCACTTCATTTTCCCTGTGGGAAGGCATGGAAGAAAGCTCTACAAACTCTGGTTCTCTGTAACGATGTCTTTACCGCAAAGCACAAGGTTCCCCAGTTTGTGTCTGCCCTCTTCTCCTCTTCTTGTCATAATTCAGCTTCTCTGATGTATTTTTTTACTTTGGAACTTTGGATAACATAACTCTCAAACCTAGTTACATACTACTGTGTTTTAAGAAGTGTAATGAACAACTAAACTTCACATCTCTTACCAATGCAACATTCATATTTAGGAACCTGGAATTTTCTCTGATACATGCTAAAAAGAGAGATAAAAACATCCATTGAGAACAATAGACTGACATCAACCAAGAGGTATTAAAATCTAATTCTCAGGTATAATGTTTCTAAATGAGAATGTGAATAGGTTGAGCCAAGTTAGGTGGGAACCAAATATGTCTTTCCGATCTTCCCTTAGATAAACCTGTGAAATCACATGTATTAAACGTTAGTGAGCTGCTTCCTCGCCAGTTATTTATAGGTGAGTTATGAGCATAAAAAGGATTACACTGCCACCAAGAGAATAAATTTTAAGTTGCTTCCTTAGTCAGAGTTTCTGATAACAAAAAGGTCCAATTCCACTGCTGTAATTTCTAGAGATAGACGAATACATTTAGGACATGGCACTGTGTTCTGCCTGCACTATGTGACTGTGGACACACTTAGTATAAACACTGCCAAATTTTGTTTGCCAGGTCTGACCATAGTCATTAACACTATTTCAAATTTTTTGGTATTGGAAATCCAGATTAAAAAAAAAAGAAAATGTTCCTGAATTTCCATCTCCAGTACTGCTAAGAAGCACAGGACAAATGTTGGTCACTGGAGGAAAGAGTGGAAATAATCCCCTGGGCTTCCTTTTGTTTTGTTTTTAGGAACCTCCCCAAATACAAAGCAGCCCTCAGGCTCCAGATGAAAGCTCAGGCTCAGCTGAGAAGCCCCATCTACTTCTCACCAGTCTCTAGCAGAGCATGGCTGTCCTGGTGCTGCTCCTCTGCCTGGTCACCTTTCCAAGTAAGTGTTTCAGGATTTCAGGAGAGGGTCCCTGGCATGCCATCTATGAGGTGTATAACAGATGTTGATGTTGCTTGTCTCCAGGTGTCCTGTCCCAGGTGCAGCTGAAGGAGTCAGGACCTGGCCTGGTGCAACCCTCACAGACCCTGTCTCTCACCTGCACTGTCTCTGGGTTCTCATTAACTGATTATGATATTAGCTGGGTTCGCCAGTCTCCAGGAAAGGGTCTGGAGTGGATGGGAGGAATATGGTATAATGGAAACACAGAGTATAATTCAGCTTTCCAGCCCCGAATCACCATCAGCAGGGACACCTCCAAGAACCAAGTTTTCTTAAAATTGAACAGTCTGCAAAGTGAGGACACAGCCACGTACTACTGTACCAAAGACACAATGAGGAAACTTCTAGGTGAGCCTGCACAAAAACCTACTGCAAGGACACTCAGAACCAGAAGGGGGTGCTGAAGATCAGCAGGGACTCCTGAGGACCAGCAGTAAGGGTGACTTTAGATGCTAGGAAGTTCTGAACTATGATTAATGAACATGAGTTATAAATTCAGACCCTGTGACTTATTACTCTTCTAGCCAAGAATACCTTCTGAAGGCCACTCTCCACTGCCATATTCTATTCAACTTTCTGTGTATGCAGATTAGAATAATTTTTTGACACACATACTTTAAGCTGTCCAATTTATTCTGATTATCGGACAGAATGGAACCTAATTTTATATAGTCTCTCTTTCTCTCTCTCTCTCTCTCTCTCCCTCTCTCTCTGAGTGTTTATGTACCACTTGACAATTCAAAAGGAGTCTAAAATTATGATAATTATTGACTCAAATTTCAGTGAGAAAGTTTGGGAAATTTAGTAATTTTAATTTATTATATGTTTTCAAACATGTGAGAAAGTGCATCCTCGCTGTAAAATTCACTTTCCAAACATAGATTTAAAACTGAAATGTTCATTATTTCCTTCTAGACCAACAGAACTTAAAAGAGTACACTTGGTAATCATTTGTGAAAAATTCTATTTTTGAACATTTGCAGCTTGGTAAAAATTAGTTTATACAAAATTCCAAAGTAATGATTATTCTGTAGGCATATTTGTGATCCCTCAACCCACAAAATTCTCAGGCACCAATGTGTTGTGCAGTTCAGCTGACATCAGCTCCATTCCTAGTCCCTTCTCACATCAGCGCTTTCCATAGACAACTCAGTTCTTTGATTTTTTTGTTTATGATTTGTTGATGCTGTTGCTAACAAAGGCTACCAGAGTTAAATCTACTCTCTGTTGCTGATGATGAAGAGCCTGCTGTCTTATGTGTGAGCTAGAGAAGTGTCATTCAGAGAAACAGGGTTGAATTTACTTTCCATGATAATGAATCATCAGCTTGAGGCAGCTTTGAAAAAGAAAAGAGAATGTCTTCAACTGAGACTGAGGCTTCTCTGGAAACTCTTGCAGTGACACCAATAGTCAAAGATTAAACTTGGAAATCAAACGAAAAAGATTGGTAAAATTCTGAGATAAGGACACATACCAGTGACTTGAATGATCCACACAAAGATAAATAAGGGGTCATTGTCATGTTACCTTGAGACAATCTGAGTAACAGCCTAAATAGCTAATTGAAAAACATGATTAGGAGGATAAATAAATAAATAAATAAATATCTTTTTTTCCATTCAAAAATTTACAGTTCCTCCCCTCCTCCCATTTCCCACCAGCTCCCGCACTCACCCTCCTCCCTCCACCTCCCTGCTTGAGAGAGGGCACAGAATCCTGCCCTATGGGAAATCTAAGGCCCTTCCCCATACATACAGGTCTAGGAAGCTATGCATCCAAATAGACTAGGGTCCCAAAAAGCCAGTACATGCAGTAAAAACAAGTCCCAGTGCCTTTATCACCCTCTCCTCTGCTGCCCAAGGACATAGCTAGGGAAATCCCCTGGACACCTGGGAACTCCTCTAAAGCCCAGTCTCTTGCCAACCATAAAATGGCTCCCTTACTTAAAATTTCTTCCCTGCTCCCATATTGACCCTTCCTCCATCTCAACCATCCCATTTCCCAAGCTCTCCCCAATCCTCCCCTTCTCCCTTCTGTCTCCCCATCTCCTCTTCCCCTAAACCTTCCCACCCCTGTGCTCCCGTAACCCAATTAAAAAATGGGGCACTGAACTGAATAGAAAATTCTCAACAGAAGAAGTTCAAATGGCCAAAAGACAATTAAGGTCTTGCTCAACCTCCTTAGCAATTAGGGAAACGCAAATCAAAACAACTCTGAGATACCATCTTACACCTGTCAGAATGGCTAAAATCAAAAACACCAATGGTAGCCTTTGCTGGAGAGGAGGGAGAGTAAGGAGAACACTCATCCATTGTTGGTGGGAATGCAAACTTGTGCAACCACTTTGGAAATCAGTGTGGCAGTTTCTCGGGAAACTGGGAATCAACGTACCGCAGGACCCAGCAATACCACTCTTGGGAATATACCTAAGAGATGCACAATCATACCACAAAAGCATTTGTTCAACTATGTTCATAACAGCATTATTTGTAATAGGCAGAACCTGGAAACAACCTAGGTGCCCCTCAATAGAAGAATAGATAAAGAAGGTGTGGCATATATACACTTTAAAAAGGTGTGGCACATATACACTTTAGAGTCCTACTCAGCGGTAAAAAACAATGACATCTTGAATTTTGCATGCAAATGGATGGAAATAGAAAACACTTTACTGAGTGAGATAACCCAGAGCCAAAAAGAGGAATATCATATGTCCTCACTCATTAGTGGACTCTAGCCATAAACAAAGGACATTGAGCCTATATTTCGTGATCCTAGAGAAGCTAAATAAGAAGGTGAACCCAAAGAAAAACATATATTTATCCTCCTGGATATTGGAAATAGACAAGATCACCAAGAGTCCAGTTTGATCACGTGCTCATTTAGTCCCAGTCCAGCTGTATTTGGTGAGCTCCCATTAGAACAGGCACTCTGCCTCAGTGGGTGGACCAACCCCTCACCGTCCTGACTTCCTTGCTCATCTTCTCCCTCCTTCTGCTCTTCAACTGGACCTTCGGAGCTCATTCCTTGCTCTGATGAGGGTCTCTGTCTCTATCTCCATCTATCGCCTGACGAAGATTCTATGGTGATATTCAAGATAATCATCAGTGTGATAGTGGGGTAAGGACAGCTCAGGTACCCTCTCCTCTTCTGCCCAAGGACCTAACTGGGGACAACCCCGTGGACACCTGGGATCCCCTCTAGAGCCAAGTCTCTTGCCAACACTAAAATGGCTCCCTTAATGTAGAAATCTTCTTCCTTGCTCATATATCCGTCCTCCCTCCATCTCCACCTCCTAGTCCCCAAGTTCTCCCAGTCTTTCTCTTCTCCCTTCCATTTCCCCCTCTCCTCTTCTCCCAACCCCACCAACAACCCTATTCCCACCCCCATGCTCCCAACTTTTGCTGGCAATCGTGTTTGTTTCCAATTTCCAGGAGGCTCTATATATGTTTTTCTTTGGTTTCACCTGGTGATTTAGCTTCTCTAGAAATGTCCTTTGTTTATGGCTAGAGTCCACTAATGAGTGAGTACATACCATATTCATCTTTTTGGATCTGGCTTATCTCACTCAGGATAGTGTTTTTTATTTCCATACATACTTCTGAATAACCACAAACTTTCAGATAACTTCAAGACAGGGAAACGGAAAATTCAAGATGTCATTGTTTTTTACCAATGAGTAGTACTCTAATGTGTATATATTCCACACTTTCTTTATCTATTCTTCTGTTGAGGGACACCTAGGTTGTTTCCAGGTTCTGCCTATTACAAATAATGCTGCTATGAACATAGTTGAACAAATAATTTGTAGTATGATAGGGCATCTCTTGGGTATATTCCCAGGGGTGGTATTGCTGGATCCTGAAGTAGGACGATTCCCAGTTTTCTGAGAAACTGCCACAATGATTTCCAAAGTGGTTGCACAAGTTTGCATTCCTACCAACAATGAATGAGTGTTCCCTTTACTCAACATCCTTTCCAGCATAGACTATCATTGGTGTTTTTGGTTTTAGCCATTCTGACAGGTGTAAGATGGTATCTCAAAGTTGTTTTGATTTGCATTTCCTTAATCACTAAGGAAGTTGAACATGACCTTAACTGATTTTTGACCATTTGAACTTCTTCTGTTGAGAATTTTCTGTTCAGTTCATCACCATGCACAAAGCTCAAGTCCAAATGGATTATAGACCTCAATATAAATCTGACCACACTAAACCTGATAGAAGAGATAATGGGAAGTAGACAGCAACACTGCAACATACGGTCACAGGAGACCACTTCCTACATATAAGTCCAGTAGCACAGACAATAAGAGCAACATTGAATAAATGGGACCTCCTGACACTGAGAAGCTTCTGTAAAGCAAAGGACACTGTTATTAAGACAAAAAGGCATCCTATTGAGTGGGTGAAGATCTTTACCTACCCCGCATCAGACAAAGGTCTGATCTCCAAAATATATAGAGAACTCAAGAAACTAGAAATTAGAATTCTAATTAACCCAATTAAAAATGGGGTACTGAACTGAGTAGGGTAAATCTTTTAAGCAAGGTTGTTGCCTAGCATCAAACTCACATCAAGAGGCTATGATTTCCAATGATTTCAGTTTTGACCAAGAATCTGCAAAATGTGCTACTGAAATTTTAACATCATCTACAAAAGGAATTTTCATAATCCATTTTGAAGTAAAAAAAAGATGGATCAAATAATTACAGACAACAATCCACCTCTAAAGTAAGAGAAGTACCAATAACACACGGAAATGCCATTGGAGTTTCTCCTTTTGCACATATCCTCTCATAATTTCTAAAGAAATAAAGTAAGGGGAGACACAGATGATAGGAGTGCAGAAACCTGGCACACACTACCTCACTCAAAAGCACAAGAGTAGGGTTCTAATAGCATGTGCCCTTGATAGAGTGTGACAAAAAGGCATGTGACTAGGGATTTCAATGATGTTCTTTTCCTAATCCTGTCAGATGAACAAAATCACCTTAGTGAAAAGTGTCTACTAAATAAATATACATAACTATTTTACAAACATGTGTAGGTTTTCCTGAAAATGATTATATATACATATGTGATGAACCCCACAAGTTCTCACATTGTCAGAATAGTGGTCCCAGATGAAGTGCTTGATCCTGATTCAGACACAGAAAAAGGAAAAATGAAATTAACAGTGCCTGGTAGCTTCAAATCTGTTTTGAACTTTTCCAACTTAAAACTGGACTTTGAGCATTCTTACTATTCAGTTGTTTTAATGTTTTATAAACTTATTCACTATTTAAATATCAGGCAAGCTATACAGTTTTGAGACTTCTAAAGTATTCAAATTAATTAAAAAATCTAATAAATCATAAGTTCACATTATACTTATAAAACTAAAGGTGTGATAAACAATTCTGCAATATGCAATTTTTTTACATTTTAGAAAGTTTAAGTATGGTAATTAAATGGTTCCATAATGTAATAGTGTAAAATAAAAACTTGAATTTGAGTTGATATTTAACAAGAAACCTCAGTGGAGCACTGGAGGAGATAGGACAACGAAGAAGATTTTGGTAACGGATTCATTCTTTTCCTGACTGAATTTATAGTAACACGAACTAATCCTTACTATTCTTCAATGAAGTTAAAATTTTCCGTGTTTATTCTTTCTACATGATGATTTCAAACTCATATCCATTGAGTAACCACACAGTTATTCTTTGAGGGAATACTTAATAAAATTTATTATCTCCACTTTTACAAAACAAATTTTGTTGCTATGGACTGTGGTCAACATCCATAAAACAAATTATTTGGGATAATCCTTTCTATATAACTGAAAGGCTTCTCAAACTATACTATCTAAGAAGGGTCACACAACCCTCAAGTTAACTTTACCTGAGAGCAGATATTAGGTTCCACTTGGTAAGAGGTTCTTTTATTTTCTTTGTGATTGACTGTCATTTATAAAATTTCCTCAATGTTTATCAATTTTGGTGATATATTTAGGCCATTCTGTATATGACTGCAGCAAATATGAGTGGAAATGTTAGGACTCTGCATTCAAGTGCTTAAGAAACAGCTAAGTCATTCAGGTATCATGCTGTTATTGCAAGGAATCATGTTCACTTCCTGTATTCACCGTGAGCTCCTCATATCCACCTGTAAGTACAGAGGACTAAGTCTCTCTATTTTTATCCACAAACACTATAGTACTCACACAGAAATAAGCAAATATAATTACAAATAAATACATTTTTAAAGTGGCTCATACAGTCCTGGGAAGTGGGCTAAAGGAAGATTTTCATGTTGTGTATATGAAGTCTTGATTCAAAAACTAATATTTCAACATCACATTCATTATTTTGATTAATAAATATCATATTCACTGTTCCCTGTTAAAGGTTAGGACTTGTTTGTCTCAAAAAAAGTGATAAGTCTAATACTTATTCTCAAGAATGACACATTTCCATGATTTGTCTGAGATTTGGGACCAAAGAAAACCACATAGGTCAGGGGATTCAAAGATGAGAGCTGGTGCCTTGAGGTAAAGACATCTCTCTGCCCTCAATCTTCAAATTGGGCTCCTTCATCATGGCCTAGTCACATGAGCAGAAGAGATTACAATAATCCAAAATTAAAACCAAAAGGTTAAATTGCCTTACACCCCTGGAAACAAGTGGTATGAGTGCCATTACCTAATAGAAGACATGGAACAAGCATTGTGGGGCTGGAGGGAGAGGGAATCTTGTGCTGTGTAATGGGAGAATGGTTCTACTAGCACACTGTAAAACAGTCTGGAGGTCACTCAAAGAATCATACATACAGGTGTGTGACTGAATCCCACTTATGGGTTAGCCGCCAAAGGAAATTTCAATTTCATTAATAATAGACAATTCATTTTCTGTGTTCATTTTCTGAGTGCACTATAGGCATTGATGCATTTTTATATCTGAAGGCTGAGGTGTGATGTCTCAGAAAAACACCAATGAGTTGTGCTTCTAGCACACATGTTTCCATGGTCCTTTACCTGTGTGAGATGGCTATGAGTGAAAGTGTAGACAGAAGTTATATGAGTAATATTTCACTTATGTATTGTATACATATAATAATATCCACAATTAATACATACATATAGATTGGTTTCTTGGAGAGGAAATATCTATGAGAACACTATAGGTGAGACAGAAAAACATACACTACTCTGATGAAGTCCCTGTAAATATTTCATTTTTATGATTATTTAATCAACTTTGGGATGATTTATTTACAATGGCAGTGCTTCCTTGATAAGTTTCCTATCATTCATTGGACACTGAACTTTATTTTTCTTTGAATAGATATTGACTTTTTGATGGAAACAGATTCTCCTGGACTTTCTGTTTTCCATACTCAAGGTTTTTTTTTTTCCTGGTGTCTCATTTGAAGTTTGTCTCTGAATTTAAAGGTGAGGAGTCTCTTGTATTCAGAATCTTGGTATCATACTGTCTTAAACCCATCAACAACTCCGTATAAGTTAATTAAATTAGTTTTAGAGATATATGAAGCATTCAATAATAGATGTTCTCATTTTCTCTGACTGGGACCCTCTAACTGTATGGTATATTGGCAATGCGCAGGAAATACCTCTGCATCCCCTCTGTGATTATCATCAACCAGAATCCCTAAATAGCAATCCACTGACCGTCTACTATCTTGTATTCCTTCTTCCTTCCATTACATTACATTGAAGATTTCTTAGTACCCAACCATCAACAGCCAAGCACTTGTTTAACATATCCAAGAAATTACTGTAATGAGTGGCCTTGTTCTTTTGACTCCTGGACATCTCCACTAAAGGATATTCCAATGCTTCACCTGCCACTACTTCACTATTTTGTGCCTCTCTACCAGATCAGGAGGAGTCTCTATAGTTATACTTCTTCTAGCCATACAGGGATACATGGTGTGGGCTTGGTCTAGCTGCCTTGAGAGGCATGCAGTCATAGATTTCTCAGGCTAGCATCCATGGCCCCTGTGGCATGATGTACCTTCAGGTTCATGAAGACTGATGTATTCCCTCAGGTCATGAAGCTTTCAGGCTGAGCTGTGTTTGTATGTATGCTCCCTTCATAGTGAAGGAAGAATAGAAAGTTGACAGGACAATTAATCTTGGACACTAATCTTGTGTACTCTGTAGGGCTTGCACACTTCATTGTATCCTGACAACTCCAAATGTATTGATCCTGGAAATAGTCACTATATTCTGTTTCTAACTAAGGTATCAAAAGTCTGATTGTTCTCAATAAAATTGTCACAGCCTCAGTTGTGCTCTACAGCTTCCAAATGTCCTGATTTAATTCCTGATCTTGGTCTGGGAAGTAACAGCAGGTGCTTACACTACCAGATCTCTCAAGTTGTCCAATGTGACCAGAAGGTCCAATAGTAAATTTGCACCTCCTCCTGTACCATGTCCTACTGGAGTCTCCAAAATCTAGCCATCAACCAATCTATTAACTGTACCTCTTCTTCTGGCTCATTGATCATACAAATGCCCTAATGCTCTCATACCTACTGGACAGATAAATTCCATCTGCTTCTGTGTAGCTAGGAGACCAGAGAAGTGACCTTGAATATCTTACACTCTTTTTTTGTTCCCTTGAAAACTACAAAAGAACTATCCACCATCACTTACTCTGGGCTGCTTCCCCAATCTCTCTCTCTCTCTCTCTCTCTCTCTCTCTCTCTCTCTCTCTCTCTCTCTCTCTCTCTCTCTCTGTGTGTGTATAGGAGCCATGCTGGTTTTATTCATTTTTAATTTTATTTTCTTTAACATTGTTTTTCATTTATTTTACATACTGAACACATTTTCCCCGGCGTTCTCTTGTCATATTCCCTCCCCCTTACTCCAGTCTTCCCCCACTCCATCCACTTCTTCTTTGTCTCCATTCAGAAAGAGGAAGGCCTCCCATGAGTTTGAACAAAGCATGGTATATCTAGTTGAGGTAGAATCAAACTCACTTTGTGGGAGCCTAGTCCCTTTGGCTGCTCACCTTCCTAGACCTGGATGGAAGGACCTTGGACTTCCCACAGGGCAGGGAACCCTGACTGCCCTTTGGATGGGAGAGTGAGAGAGAAAGGAGTGGGGGAGGGGGAGAAGAGTGAGGGGAGGTGGAGAGAAGTGGGGGGAGGAGAGGGAAATGGGAGGAGAGGAGGAGGTGGAAATTTTTAATTAAAAATAAGTAAAAAAATAAAAATTAAATTAAAAAAGAGCTGGGCAAGGTAGTGCAGCATCAGGAAGGGTTCCCATAAGCCAGGTAAGCACCAGGCCAGGCCCTGATCTCACTACTAGGAGCCTTCAGACCAAACAAGGTACACAATTATCAATAGATGCAGAAGACCTAATCAGTCAATGCAGTCTCCCTAACTATTGTTCTAGAGTCCATGAACTCTCAATAGCTTAGGTCAGCTGTTCCTGTGTGTATTTCCATCATGATTTTGACCACCCCAGCATGTAAAATCTCTTATCCCTTTCTTCAGGAGGACTCACATAGCTAGGCCCAGTGCTTAGCTTTGAATCTCTTCATGTGCTTTCATCAGTCATCTAATGTCAATGAAGCATAACATGAAATCAAGTGTGCAAAAGCCCCCAGCGATATTCTTTCTTGTTGTCTTGTCTACCCATTGCTTTCACATGGAACAGAGAGTTTCTTAAGCATTTCATTTTGGTGGTTTATTTTCTTTAACTTTCAGAGATTCTGTTTTTACTACTCTTTATTTTGGATAGTCTCTCCGTGTGAACAATGAAATCTACGTTGTAGTTTCCCTCCACACAGCCAGATCTTCTCCAATATGAGTGTCTATGGACATCATATATTTGTATAGCCCAGAGAGTGCTACCCAAATGTGCATGTGGGCAGAGCTAACTACTACAGCACAAGACACCTACCAGTGACCCCAATGTTAGAGAGAAAGGCTTTACCTCTCCAAGAACTACCTGCTTAGAACGCTCCTCAGGACAAAGAAAGGTCTGAAAACCAACTACACTATCTATGCTACTGTTTTCACTGACTGATTCTTTTGCATTATATACAAAGCAGTCATTATGAGCTCATGACTGTGATAACTCCACATGTCCAGAAGATGCAATATCACAGCACTCTTTTCCATGCGCCACCTCTTACTTACTTCCCATCTCCTCTTCCTCAGTGCTCTCAGAGTTTTGGAGGAAGATAAATGAAAATGAAATATTTACTGCATTGATTATGTCTATTAACTTGTGCTCCAGACCCCATTACCTCACTTTGTGGCTGAGTGTGCAAGCCATGTGACATTAAATATAACATCACCTATTTCCAGGTAGGCTTTATATTATTACTACTATTACTTATAAATCAAGTATTCTTCATTTATTGTTGAATTGGTTGTTTTCATAATCTATGAAAATATACCTAACAAGAAGCAGCTTCAGAGACAAAGGGTCTATTTGACTGAAGGTGTTAGGGGCACAGTCCATCATGACAGGTAGGTATAGCACACAGAACTTCTCACACTGCACCTGCATTCTGGAAGCAGAGAATAAATCAGGAGAGCTTGGCGCTAAGAACTCAAGATCCTAACCCAGTGACTCAGTTCCTTAGATTTCCTTACATAATGTTTTAATTTATTTGAAGTTTTAATATTATTTACTTTTTAAAAGCAAAATGTGTTAGAAACTATGGAATTTTAAGCTATTCTTTATATATATGAAAATGAATGTCATGAGTTCAATCCTTAAATATTTTATAATTGGTCCTAAAATGTGTGCCGGTCATTATTTGGATGAAATGGGGCCTGGGGAGGCCTGGGAAGAGTAGAAGGAAGGGTAACAGTGATCAGAATATATTCTGTGTTAAAACATCAACTATTTTCAATAAACTTAATAAATCATTTTTTAAAAACTGTGTTTAATGGTCAGGCATGGTTGTGCATGCCTTTAATCTAGGAACTAGGGAGACAAAGGCAAAAGGATGTTTGGAAGTTTAAGATCAGTCTGGCAACATAGTGATTCCAGGCCAAGCAGATTGGACCTGTTGAAAGAAAGGAAGAAATCCATCCCCTGCACTGTGAATGTGAGAAATTCTGAGTATGGCTGTTGTCAGTGTGTGTGTGCCTGTGTGTGTCTGTGTATGTTAGTGTGTGCATGTGTGTGTATGTGTGTTGTGATGTGAGACTATGTCTGACAGATTGTCTCTCTGTGTGTGGGTATAAGTGTGTTGAGATGTGGGACTGCATCTGTAAGTGTAACTGTGTGTCTTTGTCTGTGTGTGCTGGGACATTACTTGTGGGTGAGTGTACCTATGAGTATGTGACTGTGAAAGGTTGTATGATAGGACTGTGACTAAATCTGTGTTACTCTTTGTGGGTGTTTGTGGGTGATTTGATATGAGAACATATCCTTAAGTGTGACTCTTGTGTGTGTGTTTGTGTGTTGTGTTGGGATGTGAAAATGTATGTGTAAATGCAACTCAGTGTGGCTGTAGTTGCAGATGTACAGACTGTTACCTCTCCCACATCCACCCTCTCATCAGAGTATTTTAGGACCATGCTCCTCGTATGTGAACATCTGAGGCCCTCATACTATGTTCCAGGAACACCAAATTTAGCCCAATCAATGTCTAACAATCATTCCTTTGATACTTCCAATAATTGTCTACAGCAGTGCTAATCTCTTTACTGAGTCAAGAAAACTGTTTCATGGTTTGAGAGCAGAAAATCCCTCCAGAACCTTGGAATGATCTGTGTTCCCCATGGACTGAAATAAATCAAGATTTAAGTGAAAGGTATTTATTCATACCTTACTCCAGGTCAAAATACTAGGAAAGTAATAAATGAGGACAGAAGTAGCAGAACAAACAGACACCTTTGAAGTCAAAGATAAGCCTCAGACTGTGCAGAGGCATTAGTAGCAAAAACAAATTTATTGTCATGACTTCAAAATATTATTTTAGATATATAGTTTGTAGCATGCACCTATTCCCACGACATTGTCACTGCCATGAGAATCTGAGTCATGGTAACATGCAAAGAATGTGTGGACACCTTGGGTAAGATGGCAGAAGATGCTGAGGGTCAAACTTGTATTCTGACCTTGTGCTTCCTCTGCAATTAGCAGAGTGTATGGAGCAAGAAGCAGGTGTGAACCCCATACAACAACAGTTTGATACAGTGATACGCTTAAGGAGACTGGAACAAATTCTAGTTATGAGAATAGTGTAAAACCAGGAAACATGTTTGAGTCAGCCATGAAGAAGCAAGATTGAAAACATGAAGGATATCTGGCACTGGCCTTAGGTCTAAAAAATAAGAATCATAGCTTACAATAGTAAATAGCCTGACAAGATATACACATTGGCTCAATAGTGCCATGAATGTTATGATAGTAACCAAATATTTCTAATTGGATCTAAGGCCCACTACAAAGAACTTGAAATTATCTCTGGTTCTAAGAACCGGACCAGGAATCCATGACTAAGTAGATCATAGGCTCTACCTGATAATTCAGATCTATTTTTCTGTTAATGGTCATTGTATTAAACAGTTTCTTAAGTACTTAAATTCATGCCTTTGTATCATCACATTCTTCAGCCAAATCAGAACTCTGATTTTAGGAGGTGGTGATTTATAGAGAGACATAAAACTAGACTACATTTAGGGAAGATAAGGCCATGGAGTCCTTAGTCTAAATGTAACATTTTATCCATTCCTTTACTTTCCAAGATTTAGGAATAATTGCAGAAGAGAACTAGAAAGAGCACTAAGAGGCAGAATTGAGGGATGATGTCAGTGAGATGGTGTTTTCCAATCATTGCAGGGCTGCAACACTCATGAACACACAGGAGCTATAACTGCATGCACAAGTCCACATTAGCCAACATCCCAGCATGGGATGTCTTACTCACAAACCCACAGCTTTTGTAACTGCATACACAGGATCATACAAACTGACATTCCAGCATGGAATGTCTCACTCATGAACTCATACCGTATGTAGCTATATGCACAGCTTCACACTAGACAACAATCCAGCATTGCAAGAAATGGTGTCTTGAATTCTCATCTTTAGATGAAAAATTATTCCAAATTTTTAGCTTCTGGAAGAGGGAGAATAGGTTTCCTTCAGTGCTTCAGTTGTTAATGGACTACCTATCATTGCTTCAATACTAAAGCTACATGCATGAACATTGAGGGAGATCTAAGTGGAGTCAGTGGATTTAAAGAAAAAAGCACATTAATTTTTCAAGAAAACATGGATCATGAGAGAGGAGGAAATTGGGAAAAGTAGGGTGAATTTGAATAAAATAGATTACATGCATAAAAGAGGATGAGATGTTTCTTTTAAGGACAGGGAAGATGAGAGTGTGTGTTGCAGAAGTTCTACAGTGAGAAGGAAGGGTCAAACCCTGATGTGTTTCCAGTGTTTCTGCAGTCCATGTGCTTCCTTATTCCAGACTCAGATAACAAGAATCCACGGCCACTGACCCACACCATGGAACAAGCAAAGTGAGTTAGTATCTAACTTCCTTCCTTATGAATGCAAGGCTGACTCCCATGTGCTAACCCAAAATCCTTCTTTAACTTAAATCCCTTCCTGAGCTGGGATTTCACTGCTTTTTCTCACACTAGGCTGTGTTCTTGAGGAAGGAGCTCACTCTAGATGTGATCTCTCCACCGTGTTATCACCGTGTCACATATGTTCTAATGCAGAGGTTGTGACAGTACGTGACTAATGGTGCTGATTCTTCTTGTTCCCAGTCATCCTGTCCCAGGGACAGCTAGCTGTGCTGTGGGATAATGCTTGTGTACATTGAGAAGGCCTGTCCCTCATATTGGCTTAATAAAATGTGCATTGGCAAGTAGCTCAGCTGGAAGTATAAGCAGGACAACTAGAATAGGGGAATTCTGGGAAGAGGATTGGTAGAGAGTCAGTCACTAGGCAAATGCAGGAGTAAGAAGAGAATGCATTACTGAGAAAAGGTACCAAGTCAAGTGAATAAACATAGATAAAATTTATGGGTGAATTCGTGTTATAAGAACTAGCTAATAAGTCTCATTAATAGACCAAACAATTTACAATTAATATAAGCTTCTGTTTATTTGGGACTTGGATTAAACAGAAATTTGTGTCAACAAATGGTGCCCAATTGCTTAGCATGAATCTCCACATAAAGCTTGAAAAAGCTTTAAAAAAAGGATGAGAACACAGTCAAGTGCAGCTTCTTGGTAACCATCTTTACTCCAGTAGATTATGTTTGCTAAAGGAAAACACAGGTGTGGCTTTTTAAATAGAGATTTCTGACTCAGTGATAGCAGCACAAATCTTGCAACTCTTTTAAGAAGTTCTGCCACCAAACCCTTAAATGATGTTTATGAGCAGTCGGTGTTAGGCTTCTTAGTGGTGGTATGGACCTAGAAACTCCACAGAGCTATGGCCATAAATGTGGCCCTGGCCAGTACCCTCCACCATGAAGATAACCTGTCAAAAACCTGAGAAATGGGATGAGGGCAGCCACCAAAGCTGCATCTTTTTATTTTTGCATTAAGATAAACATCAGCTCTAGCCATTTTTTTTACTGAAAAAAAATTTCCACCTCTTCCCAGCCTCCCATTTCCCTCCCCATCCTCCCACTCCTCTCCCACTCCCCCCACTCCTTTCCCTCTCCCTCTCCAGCCCTAAGAGCAGTCAGGGTTCTCTGCACTGTGGAAAGTCCAAGGTCCTCCCCCCTCCATCTAGGTCTAGAAAGGTGAGCATCCAAACTGGCTAGGCTCCCACAAAGCCAGAACAGGAAGTAGGATCAAAACCCAGTGCCATTGTCCTTGGCTTCTCCTAAGTCCTTATTGTTCAGAGAGTCCGGTTTTATCCCATGCTTTTTCAGTTCCCGTCCAGCTGGCCTTGGTGAGCTCCCAATAGATCAGTCCCTCTGTCTCAGTGGGTGGGTGCACCCCTCATGGTCCTGACTTCCTTGCTCATGTTCTCCCTCCTTCTGCTCCTCATTGGGACCTTGGGAGCTCATTCCAGTGCTCAAATGTGGGTCTCTGTCTCTATCTCCATCCATTGCCAGATGAAGGTTCTATGGTGATATGCAAAATATTCATCAGTGTGGTTATAGGATAGCGCCATTTCAGGTTCCTTATCCTCAGCTGCCCAAGGCACTAACTGGGGACATCCTTCTGGGCACCTGGGAGCCCCTCTAGATTTAGGTCTCTTGCCAACCCTAAGCTGGATCCTTTAATTAAGATATATGCTTTCCTGCTCCCATATCCATCCTTCCTTTATCCCAACCATCCCAATTCCCCAAGTTCCCTTCATCCTTCCCTTCTCACTTTTCTCTCCCCATTTCCCCTTACCCCTTTCCCACCCCACCCCCAAGATCCCAAATTTTGCTCAGCAACCTTGTCTACTTCCCATATCCAGGAGAATAGCTATATATTTTTCTTTGGGTTCACCTTCTTATTTAGCTTTTTTAGGATCACAAATTATAGACTCAATGTCATTTATTTATGGCTAGAAACCAATTATGAGTGAGTACAACCCATGTTCATCTTTTTGGGTCTGGGACACCTCACTCAGGATAGTGGTTTCTATTTTCATCCATTTGCATGAAAAATTCAAGAAGTCATTGTTTTTTTTTTTCTTTTTTTACCACTGAGTAGTACTCTAATGTGTATATATGCCACACTTTCTTCATCCATTATTCCATTGAGGGGCATATAGGTTATTTCCAGGTTCTGGCTATTACAAATAATGCTGCTATGAACACAGTTGAACAAATGCTTTTGTCATATGATAAGGCATCTCTTGGGTATATTCCCAAGAGTGGTATTGCTGGGTCCTGGGGGTAGGTTGATTACGAATTTCTGGAGAAACCGCCACACTGATTTCCAAAGTGGTTGCACAAGTTTGCATTCCCACCAGCAATGGATGAGGGTACCCTTTCCTCCACAACCTCTCCAGCAAAGGCTATCATTGGTGTTTTTGATTTTAGCCATTCTGACAGGTGTAAGATGGTATCTCAAAGTTGTTTTGATTTGCATTTCCCTGATTGCTAATGAGGTTGAGCATGACCTTAAGTGTCTTTTGGCCATTTGAACTTCTTCTATTGAGAATTCTCTGTTCAGTTTAGTGCTCCATTTTAATTGGGTTAATTAGCAAATTGGGTTAATTCTCAAAATGTTTGATTGCTAATGAAGAATCAACAACTGTTAAGACATTTAATTATAAATGCTGATGGATTAATCCAACATATATAGTTTGAAAATGCTTTGCCTTCAACATTTAAGTCAAAATATATGTTACTTTGGAGAAGAAGTTTTGCTTTTGTTTCTACAGGAAATTAGAGGCTGTGGATTCATTCTTGGTTAAGAAAATTAAGGATTGATTGAGAAAGACCCTCTGAAAAATATCTGATAGGAAGAGATGGCCCAGGAGATCCAAAGTTTCAGAGCACCTCTGTTGCAGTTACTTATGAGTTCTGTATACAGAACTGATTCAAGGTTACTAGTTGATATGATCAAGCCTCTTAGAATACTCCAGTCAGGACTTGACCATAATCCTCAATTTTCTTTGGTTCCCTATAAGATTTCCAGTTCCCCTAACCAGCAGTAGTAGTCTAGAAAACTATTCCTACATTCCCAAAACATGGATTATGGATGTTTGTCTTTGTTTAGCATGTTGGTTACAAGTTATCAGGAGAAGAAGCTAAATGAAGAAGATTAGATTCAGGATTTTTGTTTTTTTAAAGAGAAAAGGGGAAAATGCTGTGAGATGATGCTCTTTTTTACTATAAATATTTGTCACCCATATTGATTTGATAAAACTCTGATTGGCCAGTAGCTACTAATTAGGTGAGGTGACCAGACTAGAAAAATTCTGGGAATTTAAAAGGCAGAGAGTCAGTCACCAGGCAGAAGCAGAAGAAGTAAATAAGAATGCCTTACTGAGAAAAGATACTAAGACACATGGCTAAACATAGACAAGAAATATGGGTTAATTTAACTCGTAAGTGCTAGATAGTAATAAGTCTGAGAAACAGGATAAAAAGTTTAAAATTAATATAAGTCTTTGTGTGTTCATTTGGGATTGAATGGGTATGGAACTGGGTGGGACAGAAAAAGAAGTCAGGATTTATTTGGTGAATTCCTCATAGTCACTGTCCTCATCTGCACTGTCACTCATTGTTCCATCACCAGGGATTACTCCTGTCCTTGGATCCATCAGCCCCTAGAGAAGGAACTAGAATACATGAGGAAAATACGTAGTCATAGTAACACTAGCTACATCCCATCTGTCAAAAGCATAATGTTCATCACTGAAGACATATCTAAGAATCACTTCTTCCTTTAACTGACTCTATGTTCATTGAGGACACAGCCATGCTTTACCGCAAGGGAAACACAGTAAGGGTGGCTTCAGTTTGAACCCAGATATGAACTTCCTCAATATAGGAGAAGATATGACCTGTAGAAGGCACTCAGCACAAATGGTGCAAGAAACTTGTCTTAGATATAGTAAGAAAATCAACAATGATTTCTCTGCTTCTGTTTCTATATTTAGGGATCTCAGTCCATGGGACTTGGAAACCACCTCTCTTTATATTGCATAATAATGTTTTCTCAACAATCAGGAGTGTCTTTTACTCTTCTTTTCTCTCAAGACAGGGTTCACAGTTTTACTTCTTAACACAACTTAATTGAAACTCAGCAGTCCTCACCCTGTCATTAGTGGTCACATTAAAAAAAAAAGGAATGATGGCACTCTTCAGTGAACATGCACACAAATTATACCAATCTCAAGTAAGTAGACAACAATACTGCTTTCAAATACCCTATAATGCACAGATCAGTGCTCACAATAAGAATTTTCCAAACTCAGTTGACCATGCTGATTAGGTGAACAAACACATCTATATGGTTGTTCTATCCAGAGCAGGATCTTTCATAGCCATGTTTTCCTTTTCAAGTAAGTTTCTTAAAAAAACTCACAAAATTTCAGCAGAAATGACTGAGAAAACACTCCTGAACACTCACGATAGAGTTTTCCATGGAGATAAACAACAATAATCTATTGCATAACTGACTTTAAGTCTATCAATAGCTGTTCTCAAGGACACAGTGATTGGAATGCTATGTTCTCTGTGTGATGTACCCCTTTCTTTCAGTCACAGAATCAGGATAACTGTCCCAAGGATGGTTCTCATAGGAGAAGAAATCAACAAATGTGAATGTGAAATGGCACTGGCTTTAGATGTCACAGTCAGCTCTCAACACAAATGAATAGCACATAAAAAATTTCAATACAATTGATGTTACAAAAGTTTTATCTTAGTGGTGATGAATAGTTTTATGCCAACTTGACATAAGTTAATGACATCTGAGAAGTGGGAACCACATCTACAAAAAAGTTTAGGCTGCAGGCAGGCATGTAGGGAATTTTATAATTAGTGACTGATGTGATAACCAAGCTCATCGTGATTGGAGCCACCCCTGGGCTGGTATCCTGGTTTCTTTAAGAAAGTAGGCTGAACAAGACAGTAAGCAGAATTTCTTCTGAATTATTCCTGCATCCTGGATCCTGCCCTACTTGAGTTCCTGTCCTGACTTGCTTTGGTAATAAGCAGTGATGTATTAGTGTAAACCAAATATACCCTTTGCATTGGTCATGGTGTTTCATCACAGCAACGGAAACTAACTAAGACCTTAGTCAAAATCCTGTCCCCTGTAGTTTGCTTTCAGGAAAGGGAGAAATGTGTTCTTGGATCAATAGTATTCACTGTCTGTACACATGAACTTAAAATGTGGAAAAAGCCTGAACTATGATTTATGAAGGAATGGGTGCCCATAGCTGACTAAGCATTAACAAAAAAGTCAGGTTCTTCAGACCCTGTGTGTGGAAGTCAGTCTGGCAATACCATCCTGTTTCCTGAATACTGAGCTGTGTCTCCAATTTGTCATAAAGGAACTCAGAGCCTTGAAATAATAGCAGTTCAGGACAAGCGTGAAATATGGGGATAACCCCCTAAGGTATAATCACACTAGGGTACGAATCATAAGAGTTTGCAAATGTAAAAATATTTCATCCCCCTCTTTCAGTTATACCAGAGTGTACAGTGTTTAATATAATTGTATAACTGCACCTGTGGTCTCTTGCACTCTTCCCTGTACTTCAATTTTATAGCTGTTTATCATCTTCTATATCTCACTTCACTGTATCTTTCTACCAAACCAACTTATACATTAATCATCCATTCATATACTAATTATACCTAGACATATATGCTCTATCTGTCTATAACATTCAAATATAGTTATCATTATTTTAATTAATCACCCATTTCTATCATAAATACATCATCTGTAGATGTATCATATATCATGCATTTGTCCACACTAACTGATATGTTAAGATGTGATCACTACAAAAATTATAACATATATACTTATGTGTTTGTATATCTCTGACACACAAGAAACATCAAATTTTTGTCAGAACTAATACCCAAATCATATCCATCACCTTTAATACTTCCTCCTACGTATGCTTTCTTCCTTCTATGAAAATGTAAACTAAAGCCCTTGTAACATTACCCGCATATTCTATGGGATAACTAGTACTGAGAACGTGCAGCACAGTGGCACTCCAGGATTTTCCCTTCTGCTAACTGACTCTTTAAACAATTTAATCAATACCTGCTACTGTTTTCTTTGTATCAATTCTGCTTTAGATAATACCACTGTCCTCTCATTTTCTGTTTATGTTAACAACATATGTAATTAATGTCTTAAGTCAATCCTGCACTGGACCCTGCTGATTCTGATAAATATACAACCTCTGTGGTGTTGAAATCCTTAGTATATATTTCTTTCTGAAAATTTGAGTGATGTCAATGAGTTTATGCATACAAACATGCATATCAACTGCTATTTAATGTTATTGCTCTGGGCTATAGCTAAGTTACTTATATGTATTGTATATTATTAATATATCTGCCATTAACAAGGGATTAATAGCACCTGATACACTATCTGAATTCATTGCTTTGAAAACAGGTTAAGAGTGCAATTGAAGATAAAATGATAATTAAATACTGTTAATATTAGGTAGAATGACAGTTCAGGCCACATTTATTCCAAGAATAACCACTTATTGCAGATTTGTTTAAATTTTGTTGATGACTGTTTATACTAAACATACCTTCTTTATTTGCAGGAAGCACAGAGGAAGTTTTTGTAGCAATGTGTGACAGTATCTGTGTCTGTGATATAAATCAGGAGACTGATTTTCCAGGAAGAAGAGGTTGGAGTGCTGCCATGCTCTGTCTGTTCTGTCTGTTCAATACTCACATACTGAAAAGTCAGCCCCTGAGACATTGTAAAGTAAGGTGGACTGTGATCAGTGTCCTTGTATAAGTCCCCATAGATATGTTATGCCTCATATCACATGACAATACAGGACCTTCATGATGAATTGCAAACTGCAGTGACTACTGGAATTTTAATAATTTCTGCCCTAGATTTCCTTGCCCCATAATATAGGAAATAAATGTTGTTTATACATCATACATATTATAATATTTCTTTGTATAATCTCAATCAGATTAGGAAAATTTCCCAAATTTGTCTCTTTCCCAAAACTGATGTGAACACTTTCACTATGCCTAGAAGGACATGGATTCACAGGAAGTGATATGGATTTGTTGATAAAGTTTAAAGAGTTCTGTGAAAATGATGGAATTATTTTATGCAGAAATTCTTATACAAAGTTGGAAATTATAGGCACCCTTGATTTCCAACCTCTCCTTTCTGCTCTCATAGAATCAGGTCAAGTCAGATTGTCTAGGATGATCATCCTAACTCATTGAGAGATAGTGGAATCCCTTATTTCATTCTTAAGTGCCTGTAGAGAAAAACCACATAAATGATTTCTCAATGCCTAGATACTTTAGGTAAGTTGCCAATTGTTGAAATAGGAGCGGCGGGGCTGCGTCCCCGGCACCCCACCGCCCGCATGGCTAGCTTATGCCCGAAATAATTACACGGAAACTGTATTCTTTCAAACACTGCGCTGGCCCGGCTAGTTCCAGCTTCTTATTGGCTAGCTCTTACATATTGTTCTAACCCATTTCTAATATTCTGTGTAGCCCACGAGCTGGCTTACCAGGGAGGATCTTAACCTGCGTCTGTCTGGAGCCGGAGAATCATGGCGACTCTCTGACTCAGCTTCTTTTTCCCAGCATCCTATTCTGTTTACTCTGCCTACCTAAGGGTTGGCCTATCTGGAGTGGGCCTAGGCAGTTTCTTTATTATTAAGAAATCACTCCCACATCAGCCAATCCCATTTGAGAATATATAGATATATTAATACACCAATGCCAGTAGGAAGGTATAAACAGAGTGAGTTAATATCTGAAATTACCCCATTTCTACTAATCTGTGTATCATCATGAGGCTGTGGCCTACCGGTAAGGTTACTGGCAACCTTCTTCTTAAACAGCTACATGGAGTCTTTTGACTCTGTTCTTTCTCTGTATATCTCTTCTAGCCTGGCTATATTCTACCTTGCCATAGGTCAAGCAGTTTTATTAATTAACCAAATAAAATGAACACATATAAAGAAGGACATCCCTCATCAGGAAGGGGATCTTGACCACTAATATTGAACATCAGACAGTGAAATTGCTCATTTGATGTCTATTGTGGTCAACACCAAAATCAAAAGCAAAGTGGCAAGGAAATGATTTCTTCTTAAAACTTACAGTCCATCATGTGGAAAAATCAGGACATGGACACAAGAAAAGACCTGAAATGAGGAGACATGAAGAAACATAGCTTACTAGCTTGTTCTCTGTGGTTACATAACCTGCTTTATTTTGAGCTCATGAACCTGCTTACGGATGGCAATTTCCACAACTTCCTGAACTTTCTCACTTAAGTGAATAATGAAGAAAATTAATTTTCATTCTTGCCAGTAGACCAATTTGATAAAGTTTTTTTCTCCAACTGAAGTTTCTTGGTACTTAGTGACCATATTTTGCACTATGTAAATAAAATTCTAACCAAACCATAAATATATAAGCTGTGACTATAATTATACCATTACCATTATATTAGTGTCCATGTGTATGTAAATATAATTAAATAAATGCAAAATAAGCTAGTGGGTAGATTTATGTCATCTTGTCACACAGAGTATGATGTGGGAGTGTCATCTATCAATCTGTTGATTTCATTGGTTAATTGAATCAAGAAACTGCTTGCCCTGATAGTTTAAAACATAGGTGGGAGGAGTAAACAGGAGAAAGTGAGGTAAGACTCCTCAGGCAGACTCTGCTCTGCTCCCGGAGAGACAGCTCTGTGCTCTGGAGCAGAGACGCCATGCTCCGCTCTCCCAATAGCTCTGCTCTCTGAGGCACACACGATGAAGCTCCGACCCAAGATGGACATAGGTTAGAATCTTCCCGTTAAGCGCACCTTGGGGTGCTTACATGAATTATTAGAAATGGTCTAGTCCAGGTGCGAGAGTTAGCCGAGAAGAGGCTAGATATAATGGGCAAGCAGTGTTTAAAAGAATACAGTTTGTGTGTTGTTATTTTGGGGCATAAGCTAGCAGGCGGCCGGGGTGCTGGGGACGCAGCCCCGCCACTCCTATTTCAACAAGAGTACAGTTATCAGAACGGAGGGAGTCTCTATTGAGAAAGTGTATCCACATGGTAGAGTTAGAGCTCCAGTCAAGTGTCTAGGGAATTTTCTTAAGTGTTGATTTATAGGATAGAGCTGAGACCATTGTGGTGGGAGCAGCTTTTAGCTGGTGTTCTGGGTTCTATAAAAAAGGCAGGATTAGCAAAGAGGTAATATAGAGTAAGCCTGTAAACAAAAGTCATGAGTGATCTCAAATCACCTCCTGCCTCAAGGTTGCAATCCTGACTGATTTCCTGCCCTAACAACTTTGATGATGAGCCATAACATGAATGTTTTGGTCAGATGAATGCTTTCATCTCTAACTTTCTTTGGTCATGATGTTTCATCACCAAAAAAAAAAATCCTCTAAAATTGTCTAAGAAAAAGACTAAAACATTTTAAGAATATGGATTCACCTCATATATAGAAGATAATTATCAAGTATTTGTGGCTTTGAAACCCTCTCTTTACACCACAAATTTGGAAAATGTAAAAGAAATGGACAATTTTTTAGATAGATACCATATACCAAAATTATATCAAGTCCATGTAAGCAATTTAAATAGACCTATTAGCCACGAGGAAATAGAAGTTGTTATAAAAAGCCTCTCAACCAAAGAATCCTGGGACCAGATGGTATTAGTACAGAATTCTACCAAAACTTTCAAGAAGAGCTAATATCTATACTCCTCAAAATGTTCCACATAACAGAAACAGAAGGGTCATTGTCAAACTTGTTTTATGAGGCTACAGTTACCCTGATACCAAAACCGAATAAAGACTCAACCAAGAAAGGTAATTACAGATCAGTCTTACTCATGACCATCAATGTACAAATTTCCAATAAAATACTGCCCATCTGAATTCAAGAATACATAAAAAATCATCCATAATGATCAAGTAGGCTTCATCCCAGAGATGTAGGACTGGTTCAACATAAAAAAAAAATCTATCAATATAATCCATCATATAAATAAAGTGAAAAATGTATGATCATTTCATTAGATGATTAAAAAGCATTTGACAAAATCCAAAATCCCCTCATGATAAAGATCTTGGAGATATTAGGGATGCAAGGATCCTATTTAAATATAATAAAACCAATATGCAGCAAGTCAACAGCTAATATTAAATTAAAAGGAGAGAAACTTAAAGCAATTCCACTAAAATCAAGAACAAGACAAGGTGTCCACTCTCTCTATATCTCTTCAACATACTTCTTGAAGTTTTAGCAAATTAATAAAACAACAAAAGTAGATCAAGGGAATTCAAATTGGAAAGGAAGAAGTCAAACTTTTGTTACTTGAAGATGATATGGTAGTGTACATAAGTGACTCCAAAAACTCTACCAGAGCACTCCTACAACTGATAAATATCTTCAGTGATGTGGCAGGATACAAACTCAACACAAAATAAATAAATAAGTAAATAAATAAATAAATATCAGTAGACTTCCTGTACACAAATGATAAAGAAGCTGAGAGGGAAATCAGAGAATCATCACTTTTCACAATAGCCACAAATAACATAAAGAATCTTGGGGTAACAATAACCAAGGTACTGAAAGATCTATTTGACTAGAACTTTAAGTCTTTGAAGAAAGAATTTGAAGAAGATAGAAGAAAATGGAAAGATCTCCCATGCTCTTGTATAGGAAGTATCAACACAGTAAAAATGGCAATCTTACCAAAAGCAATCTTACCAATGCAATCCTCATCAAAATACCAACACAATTCTTCACAGAACTTGAAAAAACAATAATCAACTTAAACAAAAACTCAGGATAGCCAAAACAATTCTATACAATAAAGGAACTTCTGGAGGCATTACTATCCCTGACATCAAGCTCTATTACAGTGCTACAGTACTGAAAACAGCTTGGTATTGGCATAAAAACAGAGACATTAACAAATGGAATCAAATTGAAGACCTGGATATTAATCCACACAGCTATGAACACCTGATTTTTGACAAAGAAACTAACACTATACAATGGAATGAAGAAATCATCTTTAACAAATGGTGCTGGCATTGCTGTAGGAAATCTTACAGCTTGTGGTTACCCGCCTACTGGGTTGTGGCCTCTTAGGCCATATATGTTGATGCAGAGCCTGCACCAGCCCCTTCCTCTATTTTGCTGGCTGCACTTTCAGATTGCTGGATTGTTGGGTTCGATCTCTGTTCTCCGTTCAAACAAAGAATTCTAATTTGTGAGTTTACCCCTATATAAATAACCATCTAATCTCAATTCTGAACTAGTGTGGGATGTCTTATAAAGCATTCGTGACACACTTGGCTCCCATTTGAATTTAAACTTAACACCTATTGGGTGAATGGCCTAATAGCCTAGCTCTTCGATGGTCCAGACAGGCTTGCTTTTGCCTAAGTGTTTTTTGTAGAATCCCTGCCACAGTGGAGTTTACTGTTTGTGGCAACTTTGAAATTTCCGAAGCCCATGCATACATGACTATTGCATTCCCCAGTTTGATTCCATGCCATGTGGTGACTTGTGCAGCTTCCAGTTTCTGCTTCCTGCCCCAGGGTTCTGGGTTTCTTGCTCTGTGTATGTAATTGATTTAATATCCTTTAATTTGTCAAGCAACACATATTTCTCAGTATTTAGCCAGTACCAAGGTGAAAACTAAAGCAACCCAAGACCATTCCTGTTGTCACCAGTTGCATTGCTTCTAGTTGCAACTCTGCAACCAGGACATCTGCTGGATAATAATGGGTAATACATAAATCATTATGGCAGACTTCATTAACAATGCAACTTTTAGAAACTTTTTGGATAATACTCTGGATTGAATTATGCAAGGCTTATATGACTATGGTGATACTTCAGTTTATTGGGTATCAGGTTTAAGTTTTCTTCTCCATATTCTATCATTAAGAAAGAATATGGCACTTTTAGGAATGATACAATCTTTACAGACAAATAATTAACAGTTAATTGACAAAATTAATATCATCAAAAATCAAAGGTTACCTGAAAAAGTTAATACTATTTCAGACAAAATTAAATCTATATCTAAGTGTACTAAGAAGTTATCTGAAAGAATTCATACTGTTGAATTTGATAATCAAAAGTTGTTAAAAATTCATGATAAGTTAACAAAAAAAATGTTTCTCCAGGATGTCAATCTGCACGCTATTCAAGTAAAGTCCAAGAATGAAATGTTATTTTTAAAGGAGAAACTTCAGACCCTGGAATCACATATGCAGAATGAGCACCAGAGACTAGGTGCCTCAATGAAATCATGAGAAATATGTACAGGCCAGGAGATTCCGTCTTTACAAAAGACAATAATAAAAATATTTGAAATAATTAAGGTAATTATTGGAGCTGCTGAACAGGGAGAGAAGGCACAAGGACAGGATTCAACATCACCAATGGCTGTCAAATATGGCTTACCCAGGGTTTTAGTTTTCTACCCTGTAATCTACAAATCTACAAAGCATCAGATTCTAAAGGCCCAAAAGGATCCAAAGAAGGTAGATGGATACTTATAGGAATGAGTGATCTAAAAGAAATTAAGCAAGCTGTTGAAACTTATGGCTTACATTCCACATTTGTTAAGGAGATGATAGAGTTGGGCATCTATCATCAGGGTAACCCCACATGATTTTTTTTTTCATTTAGTTCCAGCAGTCCTGGATGATGGACATCTATTGATGTTTAAATTTTATTTCAAAGAGGAAGTCAAATTATGAAACAACAGGGAAAAGCAAAAGGCATTAAGACTTCCCAAAATCAAATTCTTGGTGAGGGCCCTTATGTTGGCCCACACGTTCAAACACTTCAAAATGAAGAAATCTTGTCCCTATACCACAAAGCAGCCTTAAATATTTGGGAAAGGAATCAAGAACTATGAACAAGAATTGAATCGACTTCCTGGTCATCCTCAGGAGCTACTCTGCCCGATACCTCCTCTCTCTTCCTATCCCACCCAGCTTGCATCCACAACCCTCCCCCCTCCATCTGACTCCCTTCCCTCTTTGACCACATAACATCTCCCAGCCC